>NW_018406415.1:2226135-2247508 GCF_002113885.1 Mizuhopecten yessoensis
GTAGGTCTGATTTAGTAATTTAACACATCACTCAATGCTTGAAAGAGTACAGTACCGATATTCCGATACATTTACAGTACAACCTGGCTCCGCCCTCACTAACGGCCGTGCCGTAAAACATATTAGTTAGTTATTTTTTAAAGGGATTTACTAATCTTTTGGGTATTTTTTTTTTTTTTTACCGAAAATACTTCTGAATAAGTGTTATTTGAATTCCTATCAGGCGGCCATTTTTATACGTCATATTTGCATCTCTGTCCTTTTCATGCATTAATCAGGGCCATATTGATGCTTTGATGATAGTTTGTGAAAGGACAATATTCAGTTAATGTCCTTCGTGTATATGCTACTTTATACCAAAGATTTATGTAGAGTTGTTCCCCTTGTTTCTTCATTAAGCATTATCTGATAATTACAGGTATAAAATGCATTCGACTGTACTTTTTCGTGTGCGTCATCCGTGACTTGACCTTGTCCTAGTTACGTGAACCATTCATATTACTGTGGAACTCTTTTAGAATGAAGAATATTGTCTTATTAAGGAAACATACACCCTTCAGTCCCCATGTCACAGTAAGGAAGCATAGCAAGTAAGTATCCATGTCACAGTAGGTTAGCATACACCCTTCAGTCTCAATGTCACAATAAGGTAGCATACACCCTTCTGTTTCCATGTCACTGTTATGCAACATACATCCTGAAGTCTACATGTCACAGTAAGGTAGCATTAATCCTTCAGTATCGATGTCACGGTAAGGTAGCATAGCCAGTAATTTTCCATGTCACAGTAAGTTAGTACTCCTCCTGAAGTCTCCATGTTACAATATGGTAGCATACATCCTTAAGTCTCCATGTCACAGTAAGGCAGCACTCATCCTTGAGCCTTCATGTTACAGTTTGGTAGCATACATCCTTAATTCTCCATGTCAAAGTAAGGTAGCAGATATCCTAAAGTTTATGTTATAGTAAGGTAGCATACATCCTTAACTCTCCATGTCACAGTAAGGTAGCATATATCATTAAGTCTCCATGTCACAGTAAGGTAGCATAGCCCGTAAGTCTCCATGTCACAGTAAGTTTGCACTCGTCCTTAAGTCTCCATGTCACAGTAAGGTAGCATACATCCTTAACTCTCCATGTCACAGTAAGGTAGCATACATCATTAAGTCTCCATGTCACAGTAAGGTAGCATACATCATTAATTCTCCATGTCACAGTAAGGTAGCATAGCCCGTAAGTCTCCATGTCACAGTAAATTAGCACTCGTCCTTAAGTCTCCATGTCACAGTAAGGT
Organism: Mizuhopecten yessoensis; assembly: GCF_002113885.1. NCBI lineage: Eukaryota > Metazoa > Mollusca > Bivalvia > Pectinida > Pectinidae > Mizuhopecten > Mizuhopecten yessoensis. Next base: position 2,227,430 of record NW_018406415.1, read on the forward strand.
AGCATACATCCTTAACTCTCCATGTCACAGTAAGGTAGCATATATCATTAAGTCTCCATGTCACAGTAAGGTAGCATACAACATTAATTCTCCATGTCACAGTAAGGTAGCATAGCCCGTAAGTCTCCATGTCACAGTAAGTTAGCACTCGTCCTTAAGTCTCCATGTCACAGTAAGGTAGCATACATCCTTAACTCTCCATGTCACAGTAAGGTAGCATATATCATTAAGTCTCCATGTCACAGTAAGGTAGCATACATCATTAATTCTCCATGTCACAGTAAGGTAGCATAGCCCGTAAGTCTCCATGTCACAGTAAGTTAGCACTCGTCCTTAAGTCTCCATGTCACAGTAAGGTAGCATACATCCTTAACTCTCCATGTCACAGTAAGGTAGCATACATCATTAAGTCTCCATGTCACAGTAAGGTAGCATACATCATTAATTCTCCATGTCACAGTAAGGTAGCATAGCCCGTAAGTCTCCATGTCACAGTAAGTTAGCACTCGTCCTTAAGTCTCCATGTCACAGTAAGGTAGCATACATCCTTAACTCTCCATGTCACAGTAAGGTAGCATACATCATTAAGTCTCCATGTCACAGTAAGGTAGCATACATCATTAATTCTCCATGTCACAGTAAGGTAGCATAGCCCGTAAGTCTCCATGTCACAGTAAGTTAGCACTCGTCCTTAAGTCTCCATGTCACAGTAAGGTAGCATACATCCTTAACTCTCCATGTCACAGTAAGGTAGCATACATCATTAAGTCTCCATGTCACAGTAAGGTAGCATACATCATTAATTCTCCATGTCACAGTAAGGTAGCATAGCCCGTAAGTCTCCATGTCACAGTAAGTTAGCACTCGTCCTTAAGTCTCCATGTCACAGTAAGGTAGCATACATCCTTAACTCTCCATGTCACAGTAAGGTAGCATACATCATTAAGTCTCCATGTCACAGTAAGGTAGCATACATCATTAATTCTCCATGTCACAGTAAGGTAGCATAGCCCGTAAGTCTCCATGTCACAGTAAGTTAGCACTCGTCCTTAAGTCTCCATGTCACAGTAAGGTAGCATACATCCTTAACTCTCCATGTCACAGTAAGGTAGCATACATCATTAAGTCTCCATGTCACAGTAAGGTAGCATACATCATTAATTCTCCATGTCACAGTAAGGTAGCATAGCCCGTAAGTCTCCATGTCACAGTAAGTTAGCACTCGTCCTTAAGTCTCCATGTCACAGTAAGGTAGCATACATCCTTAACTCTCCATGTCACAGTAAGGTAGCATACATCATTAAGTCTCCATGTCACAGTAAGGTAGCATACATCATTAATTCTCCATGTCACAGTAAGGTAGCATAGCCCGTAAGTCTCCATGTCACAGTAAGTTAGCACTCGTCCTTAAGTCTCCATGTCACAGTAAGGTAGCATACATCCTTAACTCTCCATGTCACAGTAAGGTAGCATACATCATTAAGTCTCCATGTCACAGTAAGGTAGCATACATCATTAATTCTCCATGTCACAGTAAGGTAGCATAGCCCGTAAGTCTCCATGTCACAGTAAGTTAGCACTCGTCCTTAAGTCTCCATGTCACAGTAAGGTAGCATACATCCTTAACTCTCCATGTCACAGTAAGGTAGCATACATCATTAAGTCTCCATGTCACAGTAAGGTAGCATACATCATTAATTCTCCATGTCACAGTAAGGTAGCATAGCCCGTAAGTCTCCATGTCACAGTAAGTTAGCACTCGTCCTTAAGTCTCCATGTCACAGTAAGGTAGCATACATCCTTAACTCTCCATGTCACAGTAAGGTAGCATACATCATTAAGTCTCCATGTCACAGTAAGGTAGCATACATCATTAATTCTCCATGTCACAGTAAGGTAGCATAGCCCGTAAGTCTCCATGTCACAGTAAGTTAGCACTCGTCCTTAAGTCTCCATGTCATAGTAAGGTAGCATACATCCTTAACTCTCCATGTCACAGTAAGGTAGCATATATCATTAAGTCTCCATGTCACAGTAAGGTAGCATACATCATTAATTCTCCATGTCACAGTAAGGTAGCATAGCCCGTAAGTCTCCATGTCACTGTAAGTTAGCACTCGTCCTTAAGTCTCCATGTCATAGTAAGGTAGCATATATACTTAAGTTTATGTTATAGTAAGGTAGCATACATCCTTAACTCTCCATGTCACAGTAAGGTAGCATATATCATTAAGTCTCTATGTCACAATAAGGTAGCAGACATCATTAATTCTCCATGTCACAGTAAGGTAGCATAGCCCGTAAGTCTCCATGTCACAGTAAGGTAGCATTCATCCTTAACTCTCCATGTCATAGTAAGGCAGCACTCGTCCTTTAGCCTAGGTTATAGGAAGGTAACATACATCCTTAAGTATCCATGTCACAGTAAGTTAGCACTCGTCCTTAAGTCTCCATGTCATAGTAAGGCAGCACTCGTCCTTTAGTCTAGGTTATAGTAAGGTAGCATACATCCTTAAGTATCCATGTCACAGTAAGGTAGCATACATCCTTAAGTATCCATGTCACAGTAAGGTAGCATACATCATTAATTCTCCATGTCACAGTAAGGTAGCATAGCCCGTAAGTCTCCATGTCACAGTAAATTAGCACTCGTCCTTAAGTCTCCATGTTACAATATGGTAGCACACACCCTTAAGTCGCCATGTCACAGTAAGGTAGCATGTAACCTTAACTCTCCATGCACAGTAAGGTAGCACACAGCCTTAAGTCTCCATGTCACAGTAAGGTTACATACATCCTTAATTCTCCATGTCATAGTGAGTTAGCATTCATCCTTAACTCTCCATGTCATAGTAAGGTAGCATACATCCTTAAGTCTTCATATTATAGCATGGTATCACATATCCTAAAGTCTTAATGTCACAGTTAGGTAACATAGCCTGTAAGTCTCCATGTCATACATGTAGTATGGTAGCATATATCCATTCCAAAGTCCATACATTCATAAGACTGGCTCGTTAGTCGGTTAATACGAACATAAAATAGAAGGAAAAATAACATTGTTTTTATCATAAATTGATAATTAATTTCCTGTCGTTAAAATCATAATATTCTATATTTAAGTTGTTCGCCTGCGAAAATACGAAAAACACGTATCAGATTCAATGTATAATGTATCCCATCATGGTTCCCTGGGAAATGGTTCATTCAATAAACGCTATCAAAATCCGCGATCGTTTCTGTAAACAAATTCTACCAATTATGTTTGAATTATTCAAATAAATTGATTGTTAGTAGGTTTGATTATACAGCATAGTTATATATTGACGTAAACAATGATTTGTATAGAAACGTTATTAACCTGTCACCAAAGAAGGACAAAATTAACTCGGATTCGACACGAAAAAAAAACCACAACAAAAAACAAGGGCGAACGCTTAAGAAACTCTGTCTTCTACGCACGCCCCCCCCCCCCCCCCCCCCCCCCTTTTTTTCAAAACAAATAATAAAAAAATATCGTTATTTGCTAATATTGTATTGAATATGGCAATTTATCATATTCATTAATTAAACACATACTCTGATTTTTTTTATACTGATTCCCCCATCCGATGGGTGATCCGTAGTTTTTTAGCATAAAAAAGGTCCAATTTTCTTTTCACCTCGCTCCGATCGGCGAAAGATTTGATTCAATGCACCCTCTTTCAAATATCCTAGAAACGCCCCTGATACTCGTTTGACTTTGTGGATCATACAGGTAAGACTGTGAAGACCTCACTAGATAGACTGGTAGCACCATACTAATTAGACAGCTAGCATAATACTAGTTAGATTACTATGACCATACTAGTCTGTTAGTGCCACACTCGTTAGACTTTGTGGATCACACAGGTTAGACTGTGAGAACCTCACTTGATAGACTGCTAGCACAAATACTAGTCTGTTAGGACCATACTCGTAAGACTTTGTGAATCATACAGGTTAGACTGTGAGGACCTCACTAGATAGACTGCTAGCACAATACTAGTAATTTTTAGATTGCTGACACCATACTAGTCTGTTAGGACCGTACTCGTTGGACTGCGTGGATCATACAGGTTAGACTGTGAAGACCTCACTTGATAGACTGCTAGCACCATACTAATAAGACTGCTAGCACCATACTAATCTGTTAGAACCATACTCGTTGGACTCTGTGAATCATACAGGTTAGACTGTGAAGACCTTACTTGATAGACTGCTAGCACCATACTTATCTGTTAGGACCAGACTCGTTAGACTCTGAGAATCATACAATTTAGATTGTGAAGACCTCACTAGATAGACTGCTAGCACGATACTGGTCTGTTATGACCATACTCGATAGACTCTGTGAATCATACAGGTTAGACTGTGAAGACCTCACTTGATAGACTGCTAGCACCATACTAGTCTGTTAGAACCATACTCGTTAGACTCTGTGAATCATACAATTTAGACTGTGAAGACCTCACTAGATAGACTGCTAGCACCATACTGGTCTGTTAGGACCATACTCGTTAGACTCTGTTAATCATACAGGTTAGTCTGTGAAGACCTCACTTGATAGACTGCTAGCACCATACTAGTCTGTTAGGACCATACTCGTTAGACTTTGTGGATCATACGGGTTAAACTGTGAGAACCTCACTTGATAGACTGTTAGCACCATACTAATAAGACTGCTAGCACCTTTCAAGTATATTAGGACCATATTCGTCAGACTCTGAGAATCATACAGGTTAGACTGTGAGATCCTCACTTGATAGACTGCTAGCACCATACTAGTCTGTTAGAACCATACTTGTCAGACTCTGAGAATCATACAGGTTAGACTGTGAGGACCTCACTTGATAGACTGCTAGCACCATACTAATTATACTGCTAGCACCATACTAGTCTGTTAGGACCATACTCGTTAGACTCTGTGAACCATACAGGTTAGACTGTGAAGACCTCACTAGATAGACTGCTAGCACTATACTAGTCTGTTGTGACCATACTGGTTAGACTCTGTGAATCATACAGGTTAGACTGTGAGGACCTCACTTGATAGACGACTAGCACCATACTACTTAGACTGCTAGCACCATACTAGTTAGACTTTGTGGATCATCCAAGTCAAGCTGTATAGAACATACATATCATCCTCTGAGAAGCTCGGACCAAACTCTGAAACCATACAAGCCATGCTGGGAGAACCATACAAGGTGGACTTTGAGGATCATCCACGTCAGGTTGTAAAGAACATACATATCATACTCTGAGGACCACGGGCCAAACCTGAAACCATACAAGAACGACCATTATTGATGGATTGGTTAGAACATGTAAGCCAACAGTATCATAAAGGAATTTACAAATGGGAGAGTTTTGTCTTAATATCTACAAACTCATGTGTGCCAAAAAACCGTGGAGATACATAAATATTTATTTAGGGTTTAACTATAAGGATGACCATTATGTTTATGAATGTTTGCAAAACTTAAGACTTTATCAATCCATCCTTCGTGAATCCCCATAATGCAAATACTAGTTTGTCGCAGCATACCTTAATATCTGTTTCGTTTAGTTTCTGTCGAGTTTACANGGGCATATCTCTATTTTTGTTTAACGCCTTAGCCACAATTCATGATCAAATGTGAACGGTGTCCACGGGAGATCAGGCAGCGCAAGGGACATTTTGATTCATCTACAGTTAAATGTCACAACATAGATGTGGATGCATGATTTTGCATCTCCGTTAAGATCTGATTACAAAGTTGCTAGAGGCGCAGCTGTGGCAGCAACTCATGCATGTATACCCCAAAAGATTTCCCACTAAAAAGGCACTGATATACGCTCTGAGATTCTGCCGAAGGTACCGCATCAGTCCCCTCCTACCATCTTGCAATGCTAAACGTTCCCGAGCCTGCAAATTTCCTTGGCGCCTGAATGTCAAGGAAAGACTAAAGACGATATAAAAACACACTGGTGTAAATGGCACGCTCCTTCGTAACAATACCTTCTACATTAATACAGCACACGAAGTTTCAGTGGTAATTCTTCATATACATAAAATGATAATATGAGACATCGTGTAAATCTAAACTGGTTAAACCATGTTTTCTTGATTGACAAGTTAGAAATCCACCAATGCAAGTAAGAAATTTAATATCGCTTTATCTCTTAAAAATATCCTCCAAAAAAATAAAAATCGATTTATAATTAGTTATTTTTTAAAGGGATTTACTAATCTTTTGGGTACATTTTTGTTTTTTAACGAAAATACTTATGAATAAGTGTTATTTATATTCCTATCAGGCGGCCATTTTTATACGTCATATATGCATCTCTGTCCTTTTCATGCATTAATCAGGGCCATATTGATGATTTGATGATAGTTTGTGAAAGGACAATACTCAATTTATGTCCTTCGTGTATATGCTACTTTATACCAAAGATGTATGCAGAGTTGTTCCCCTTGTTTCTTCATTAAGCATTATCTGATAATTACAGGTATAAAATGCATTCGATTGTACTTTTTCGTGTGCGTCTCCATGTAACAGTAAGGTAGCATACATCATAAAGTCTTCATGTCACAATAAGGTAGCATACATCCTTAATTCTCAATGTCACACTAAGGTAGCATACATCCTTAACTCTCCATGTCACAATAAGGTAGCATACATCATAAAGTCTTCATGTCACAGTAAGGTAGTATACATCCTGAAGTCTCCATGTCATAGTAAGGTAGCAGATATCCTTAAGTCTATGTTATAGTAAGGTAGCATACATCCTTAACTCTCCACGTCACAGTAAGGTAGTATACATCCTAAAGTCTCCATGTCATATTAAGTTAGCATACACCCTTCAGTTTCCATGTCACAGTAAGTTAGCATACAACCTTAACCCTCAATGTCGAAGTAAGATACATAAAATGATAATATGAGACATGGTGTAAATCTAAACTGGTTAAACCATGTTTTCTTGATTGACAAGTTAGAAATCCACCAATGCAAGTAAGAAATTAAATATCGCTTTATCTCTTAAAAATATCCTCCAAAAAAATAAAAATCGATTTATAATTAGTTATTTTTTAAAGGGCTTTACTAATCTTTTGGGTATTTTTTTTTTATCGAAAATACTTATGAATAAGTGTTATTTGAATTTCTATCAGGGGGCCATTTTTTTTGGTTATTTGTGGATGTTTGTTTTTTTCTTGCATTAATCAGGGCCATATTGATGCTTTGATGATAGTTTGTGAAAGGACAATATTCAGTTAATGTCCTTCGTGTATATGCTACTTTATACCAAAGGTTTATGTAGAGTTGTTCCCCTTGTTTCTTCATTAAGCATTATCTGATAATTACAGGTATAAAATGCATTCGATTGTACTTTTTCGTGTGCGGCATCCGTGACTTGACCTTGTCCTAGTTACGTGTACCATTCATATTACCGTGGAACTCTTTTAGAATGAAGGAGTTTGTCTAATTAAGGAAACATACACTCCTCAGTCCCCATGTCACAGTAAGGAAGCATAGCAAGTAAGTATCCATGTCTTATTAAGGAAACATACACCCTTCAGTCCCCATGTCACAGTAAGGAAGCATAGCCAGTAAGTATCCATGTCACATTAAGTTAGCATACACCCTTCAGTCTCCATGTCACAGTAAGGTAGCATACACCCTTCAGTTTCCATGTCACAGTAAGGTAGCATAGCCAGTAAGTTTCCATGTCACAGTAAGTTAGCACTCGTCCTTAAGTCTCCATGTTACAATATGGTAGCATACATCCTTAACTCTCCATGTCATAGTAAGGTAGCATACATCCTGAAGTCTCCATGTCACAGTAAGGTTACATACATCCTTAAGTCTCCATGTCACTGTAACGTAGCATACATCCTTCAGTATCCATGTCACAGTAAGGTAGCATAGCCAGTAAGTTTCCATGTCACAGTAAGTTAGTACTCCTCCTGAAGTCTCCATGTTACAATATGGTAGCATACATCCTTAAGTCTCCATGTCACAGTAAGGTAGCAGACATCCTTAAGTCTATGTTATAGTAAGGTAGCATATATCCATAACTCTCCATGTAACAGTAAGGTAGCATACATCATAAAGTCTTCATGTCACAATAAGGTAGCATAAATCCTTAATTCTCAATGTCACAATAAGGTAGCATACATCCTTAACTCTCCATGTCACAATAAGGTAGCATACATCATAAAGTCTTCATGTCACAGTAAGGTAGCATACATCCTTAATTCTCAATGTCACACTAGGGTAGCATATATCCTTAACTCTCCATGTCATAGTAAGATAGCATAGCCCGTAAGTCTCCATGTCACTATAAGTTAGCATACATCATAAAGTCTTCATGTCACAGTAAGTTAGCATACATCATTCAGTCTCCATGTCAATAGGAAGGTGGCACACAGCCTTAAGTCTCCATGTCACAGTAAGGTTACATACATCCTTAAGTCTCCATGTCACAGTAAGGTAGCATACATCCATAACCCTCAATGTCACTCTTAGGTAACATACATGGACATCCTTAAGTCTCCATGTCACAGTAAGGTAGCATAGTCCGTAAGTCTCCATGTCACAGTAAGTTAGCACTCGTCCTTAAGTCTCCATGTTACAATATGGTAGCATACATTCTTAACTCTCAGTGTCACACTAAGGTAACATACATGTACATCCTTAAGTCTCCATGTCACAGTAAGGTAGCATAGCCCGTTAGTCTCCATGTCATAGTAAGGCAGCACTCGTCCTTAAGTCTATGTTATAATAAGGTAGCATACATCCTTAACTCTCTTTGTCACAGTTAGGTAGCATGCATCCTTAACTCTCAATGTCACACTTAGGTAGCATACATCTTTAACTCTCAATGACACACTTAGGTAGCATACATGTACGTCCTTACGTCTCCATGTCACAGTAAGGTAGCATACGTCCTTAAGTCTCCATGTCACAGTAAGGTAGCATGCATTCTTGACTCTCAATGTCACACAAAGGTAACATACATTTACATCTTTAAGTGTTCATGTCACAGTAAGGTAGCATACAGTCTTAAGTCTCCATGTCATAGTAAGTTAGCATACAACCTTAACCCTCAATGCCGAAGTAAGGTAGCAGCAATCCTAAAATCGCCATGTCATAGTGAGTTAGCATACATCCTTAACTCTCCATGTCACAGTTAGGTTACATACATCCTTAAGTCTCCATAACACAGTAAGGTTGCATACATCCTTCAGTCTCCATGTCACAGTAAGATAGCATACATCCTTAACTCTCCACGTCACAGTAAGGTAGCATACAGCCTTAAGTCTCCATGTCATAGTGAGTTATCATACTTCCTTAACTCTTCATGTAACAGTTAGGTTACATACATCCTTAAGTCTCCATGTCACAGTAAGGTAGCATACAGCCTTAAGACTCCATGTCACAGCAAGGTAACACACATCGTGAAGTCTCCATGTCACAGTAAGGTAGCATACATCCTTCAGTCTCCATGTCACAGTAAGATAGCATACATCCTTAACTCTCCACGTCACAGTAAGGTAGCATACATCCTTAAGTTTCCATGCCACAGTAAGGTAGCATACATCGTGAAGTATCCATGTCTCAGTAAGGTAGCATACATCCTTAACTATCCATGTCACAGTAAGGTAGCATACATCGTGAAGTCTCCATGTCACAGTAAGGTAGCATACATCGTGAAGTCTTCATATCATAGTATGGTATCACATATCCTTCAGTCTCAATGTCACAGTTAGGTAACATAGCCCGTAAGTCTCCATGTCATACATGTAGTATGGTAGCATATATCCTTTCCAAAGTGCATACATTCATAAGACTGGCTCGTTAGTCGGTTAATACGAACATAAAATACAAGGAAAAGTAACGTTATATTTTTCATAAATTGATAATTAATTTCCTGTCGTTAAAATCATAATATTCTATATTTAAGTTGTTCGCCTGCGAAAATACGAAAAACACGTATCAGATTCAATGTATAATGTATCCCATCATGGTTCCCTGGGAAATGGTTCATTCATTAAACGTTATCAAAATGCCGCGATCGCTTCTGTAAACAAATTCTACCAATCATGTTTGAATTATTCAAATAAATTGATTGTGTGTAGGTTTGATTGCATAGCATAGTTATATATTGACGTAAACAATGATTTGTATAGAAACGTTATCAACCTGTCAACAAACAAGGACAAAATTAAACTCGGATTCGACACGAAAAAGAAAACACAACAAAAAACAACGAGACAACAAAACCAACGGGAATAGCCGCAAACACCCGAGTCCGTTTGTTCAAAGTATTGTCATCTTAACGAGAATTTTTTCTTTGAAATAGCTAATTTTCAAAACAAATAATACGAAATAACCCATAAATGGGCGAAAGCTTTAGAAACTCTGTCTTCTAGCTTATTCTATTTTTATTAATTTTTTTACTTTATATTATATTATATAAAATTTTATCTATAGCTGTATTAACATATCATTATCAAACAAGTAATACAAAAATATTTGTAGAATTTCTCATATTTTTCAAATATCCCATCTTGAAAATTTACGTTAAAGCCTTGTTAAGCTGATCATGCTTTAAACAACTCGAACTTTGATGTGAGATGTGAAAGTCAAAACCCGGTATATTGTTATTTGTCCAATAAAAAGTGTGGTTTTCTAAATGGATTTAGCGGTATACTAGTATTGACCGAGAACTTTAAAGAAATTGTGATAAAAAGTGGATAAGTGAATCTTGAAAGATGAATGCAACAAAGAAGGCTGCACCTTTAAAAATTTGGTATAAGATACAGCAAGCCAAAAATGAACAAGTACTAATTGTAATGGGGACCATAACAGAGGTCCCCAAAACGACCCCTTTACTACGAAATGATTGCTGAAAACGGGAAATTGGACGTTACGGTTGTTTTCGTGGTGTAATAAAGTACCTATATGCCAATTTTCATGAAAATCGGACAACAATTAAATTTGGACCAATCAAAGGCCAGGAAATGACGGCCATTTTGTTGAAACCGGAAATGGACGTTCCAGTTGTATCTGTGGTGTCATATAGTACATATATGCCAATTTTCATGAAAATCGGACAACAATTAAATTTGACCTACTTGTTGCCTCCTCTTGGCGGCCATTTTGTTTTAAGAATCAGAAATCAAGGATGCGTATTGCCTCTCATACACGAACACACATGTCAAGTTTCGTTCAATTCCTTTTGGTAGTTTTTGAGAAAAAATGGAGGAAACCTCCCTGGCTGAAGAAAGTGGAAGTAATAAAAAAAAGAAGAAGAAGAAGAAGAAGAAGAAGAAACGGAGCAACAACAATAAGTGTCTCCACTTCGTTTGAGGGAATTACTTACACTGCATCATACAGCCGTTTCGTCCTTCACTCGAAATTCAAATGAAGGAATCACTTAATTGAACATTTAGATTGTCAACTCAGAAATCAAAATAAATTTTATGAATAAATCGTAGTAACGATTATTTCGTCGACTTATAAATGTTATTTAATGTCAAAATATTGGAGGGGGATGTATTTCTGAAACATTCTAGAATATATGTAGAAATTAGCAAACAGGGCAAGGTACCTATTCCGTCTTTGCGTATTGCAGAGTTATCTTCTCTTGTGAGCAGGTATTGATTGTTACGTCATTGGTTTATGTGAGAAAATTACGTCGTTTTCTCAACAATTGATGACGTTACTCTCACAAACAAATGACGTAACAATCAATACCTGCTCACAAGAGAAGATAACTCTGCAATACGCAAAGACGGAATATTTCAAACCCTTTATGACGTTATATATTCTTTAACAAGTATGTCATGTAAAACGTGCCCGAGTGAGTTCTAGCTACACGGGTGTGGCCAACCCCGGTGCGGACAGTCCAACAGCAGAGCCAGCCAAACTTGTGGTCAACGTAAATATATATAATACAATTAACATACCTTTTAGTATTCCTTAATGGACCATGTAAATTTTTGCATTTGAAATATTTGATGACATAGCATATGATATTTTCCTAGTTATTTTTAAGAAAAATAGAAAAAACACCACAGTATCAAAACACGATGTCAAAATCTAAATTCTGAAGACCAAACGAAAGAAAAGATTGGTCCAAATTTTACACCACGAAATACAACCGTATCGTCCATTTCCGGTTTCAGTAATCATTTCGTAGTAAAGAGGTCGTTGTGGGGACTTCTGTAATGGTCCCCATTACAATTAGTACTTGATAAATTTTGGCTTGCTGTATCTAATACCAAATTTTAAAGGTGCAGCCATCTTTGTTACATTCATCTTTCAAGATTCACTTATCCACTTTTTATCACAATTTCTTTAAAGTTCTCGGTCAATACTAGTATACCGCTAAATCCATTTAGAAAACCACACTTTTTATTGGACAAATAACAGTATACCGGGTTTTGATTTTCACATCTCACATCAAAGTTCGAGTTGTTTAAAGCATGTTCAGCTTAACAAGGCTTTAACGTAAATTTTCAAGATGGGATGTTTGAAAAATATGAGAAAATTTACAAATATTTTTGTGTTACTTGTTTGATAATGATATGTTAATACAGCTATAGATAAAATTTTATGTATATAATATTTAGTAAAAAATAAAATAAAAATAGAATAAGCTAGAAGACAGAGTTTCTTAAGCTTTCGCCCATTTATGGGTTAATCATACAGGTATTTCGTATTATTTGTTTTGAAAATTAGCTATTTAAAGAAAAAATTCTCGTTAGGATGACAATACTTTGAACAAACGTTGGTTTTGTTGTCGCCTTGTTTTTTTGTTTTCCGAGTTTAATTTTGTCCTTGTTTGTTGACAGGTTGATAACGTTTCTATACAAATCATTGTTTACGTCAATATATAACTATGCTATGCAATCAAACCTACCCACAATCAATTTTTTTGAATAATTCAAACATAATTGGTAGAATTTGTTTACAGAAGCGATCGCGGCATTTTGATAACGTTTATTGAATGAACCATTTCCCAGGGAACCATGAAGGGATACATTATACATTGAATCTGATACGGGTTTTTCGTATTTTCGCAGGCGAACAACTTTAATATGGAATATTATGATTTTAACGACAGGAAATTAATTATCAATTTATGATAAAAACAATGTTATTTTTCCTTGTATTTTATGTTCGTATTAACCGACTAACGAGCCAGTCTTATGAATGTATGCACTTTGGAAAGGATATATGCTACCATACTACATGTATGACATGGAGACGTACGGGCTATGTTACCTAACTGTGACATTGAGACTTAAGGATATGTGATACCATACTATGATATGAAGACTTAAGGATGCATGCTACCTTACTGTGACATGGGGACTTAAGGCTGTGTGCTACCTTACTGAGACATGGAGAGTTAAGGATGTATGCTACCTTACTGTGACATGGAGAGTTAAGGATGTGTGCTACCTTACTGAGACATGGAGACTTAAGGCTGTGTGCTTCCTTACTATGACATGGAGAGTTAAGGATGTATGCTACCTTACTGAGACATGGAGAGTTAAGGATGTATGCTACCTTACTGTGACATGGAGACTTAAGAATGTATGCTACCTTACTGTGACATGGATAGTTAAGGATGTGGGCTACCTTACTGAGACATGGAGAGTTAAGGATGTGTGCTACCTTACTATAACATGGAGAGTTAATGATGTATGCTAACTCACTATGACATGGAGACTTAAGGATGTGTTACCTTACTGTGACATGGAGACTTATGGCTGTGTGCTACCTTACTGAGACATGGAGACTTAAGGATGTATGCTACCTTACTGTGACATGGAGAGTTAAGGATGTATGCTACCTTACTATGACATGGAGACTTAAGGCTGTGTGCTACCTTACTGTGACATGGAGAGTTAAGGATGTGTGCTACCTTACTATAACATAGACTTAAGGATATCTGCTACCTTACTTTGACATGGAGAGTTAAGGATGTATGCTACCATACTGTAACATGGAGAGTTAAGGATGTATGCTACATTACTGTGACATGGAAACTGAAGGGTGTATGCTACCTTACTGTGAGATGGGGACTGAAGGGTGTATGCTAACTTACTGTGACATGGATACTTACTGGCTATGCTTCCTTACTGTGACATGAGGACTGAAGGGTGTATGTTTCCTTAATAAGGCAAACTCCTCCATTCTAAAAGAGTTCCACAGTAATATGAATGGTACATGTAACTAGGACAAGGTCAAGTGACGGATGACGCACACGAAAAAGTACAATCGAATGCATTTTATACCTGTAATTATCAGATAATGCTTAATGAAGAAACAAGGGGAACAACTCTACATAAATCTTTGGTATAAAGTAGCATATACTCTTTAAGCAACACAAAGGACATTAACTGAATATTGTCCTGTCACAAACTATCATCAAAGCAACGATATGGCCCGGATTAATGCATGAAAAGGACAGAGATGCATGTTTGACGTATAAAAATGGCCGCCTGATAGGCATTCAAATAGCACTTGTTCATACGTATTTTCGTTAAAACAATACCCAAAAGATTAGTAAACCCATTTAAAAAATAACTACTTATAAATCGATTTTTATTTTTGGAGGAAATTTATAAGGGATAAAGCGATATTTAATTTCTTACTTGCAATTGGTGGATTACTAACCTGTCAATCAGGTAAAAATCTGTCCCGAGTCTAACATGGTGTTACCTGTTTAGTTTTATACCATGTCTCGTATTGTCATTTTATGCATACAGAGAATTACCACTGAAACCTCGTGTGATGTACATATGTAGTAGGTATCGTTACGAAGGAGCGTGCCATTTACACCAATGTGTTTTTATATCATCTGTAGTATTTCCTTGACATTCATGGCGCCAAGAAACCTTGCAGGCTCGGGGACGTTTAACATTGCAAGATGGTATGAAGGGGACTGATGTGGTAACTCCGGCAGAATCTCAGAGTGTGTTCAGTGCCTTTTTAGTGGGAATTTTTGGGGGGGATACTTGCATGAGTTCCTGTCACAGCTGCGCTTCTAGCAACTTTGTAATCAGATCTTGACGGAGATGAAAAATCATACATCTACATCTAGGTTGTGACATTTAACTGTAGATGTATCAAAATGTCCCTTGCGCTGCCTGATCTCCCGTGGACACCGTTCACATTTGTTCATGAAATATTGCTAAGGCGTTAAACAAAAATAGAGATATGCCCTATAGGGATAATCTTGTATTTGAAAAGTAGGAACGATATCTGCCATCAAAGGTCAAATTACGTGATAAAATGTTCCAATAAAATCATATTTTGCTAGTGTACATACAGAATTCTTAATTATTAATTAAATGTGTCGGATTTAATCAACTTACCTCGGAAGTAAAATTCCAGACTTCCCAGCTTCATCAGTTTTTCCTGTCAAAGATAACTCTCCAATCAATATAGTCTGTGCTTTCAGGCGTTCCTCGTAAGATGAGTGCTGTGAACTAGTAGTCAAAATTTCCTACAAGAAGGTCTTCAATCCACGCGTTAAGAAATGCTGGTAATCATGGCGTGGTTAAGGCAATACAATTCCGTTGTCTGTCATGATGAATGCTATGGTCATCGGGTGTTTAGGTCACCAGAGCTTTGCTCAAGTGACCTATTCCGATCACTTTCCGTCCGTCGTCGTCCGTCGTGCATATTTTTTTTACATTTTCAACTTCTTCTCAAGAACCAGTGGATGGAATTTTTTCAAACTTAGTCAGAATCATCCTTGGTAGATGAGGCTACAATATGGTAAAATTAGGATTCCTACCCTAACCCCTGGGGCCAGGGTGGGGCCCCAAAGGGAAAATTAACCAATATTTCAAAAATCTTCTTTTCCAGACTCAGAGGTATTACAGTCATTTTCTCTGCATGGATGGAAAGATCATTATGAGCTTTAGTGAAATTGTCAATTTCAGGATCCCCGGGACATCCGTTCCCCCTTGGGGAGGGGGTAACATTTTCTATCGTTTATGTAGGGAAATGACACTTTTGGGTATATCTTATCCATTTTCAGCAGAAAATTATTAAAACTAGGTCAGAATCATCTTTGGTGGATGAGGGTATTACATTGTAAAAATTGGTATTCCTGCCCCATGCCCAAGGGCTAGGGGGGCCCCAAAAGGAATATTTACCAATATTTAAAAAATATTCTTCTCCAGACTCAGAGGTACTGCAGTCAATGTCAGTGCATGGATAGAAAGATCACCAGGAGCTTTATTTCAATTGTAAATTTCAGGACCCCGAGCTATCCGTTCTCCCCTGGGGAGGGGGTAAAGTTTACTATAGTTTATATTTGGAAACAACAAATCGTAGAAAGAAGGCCTGACAATTACTATAAACAAGAGACCCAAGGGCCTTAGCGGTCACCTGAGTTATATCATAGGTACTGGTAGCTTTATTTTATTGTCAAGATGTGATGTGGAAATCAGCATGTAAACTAAGTGAAATACAATACTTGTCATGTCATTAAAGGATAATAATTTTAAAATATTAGTAAATGTTTCCTTTGAGGCCCCGCCCTAAACCCTGGGGATGGGGCAGGAATTCCAATTTTTCAATGTAATACCCTCACCCACTAAATATGATTCTGACCAAGTTTGAATAATTTTCTGCTGAAAATGGATAAAATATACCCCAAAGTGTCATTTCCCTACATAAACTAAAGTAAACTTTACCCCCTCCCAAAAGGGGGAACGGGTGGCTCAGGGGTCCTGAAATTGAAAATTTCAATTAAGCTCCTGACGATCTTTCTATCCATGCACTGTAATTGACGGTAGTACCTCTGAGTCTGGAGACGAAGATTTTTTAAATATATTGGTTAATTTTCCCTTTGGGGCACCGCCCTGGTCCCTAGGGTAGGGGTAGGAATCCAACTTTTACATTTTAAAACCAACTTCCTCCAAGGATAATTCTCACCAAGTAAGAATAATTTCCTACAGAAAATTGTCAAAATATACCCAAAAGTGTTATTTCCCTCTATAAACTATAGTAAACTTTACCCCCTCCCACAGGGAGAAGGGATGGCCCGGGGGTCCTGAAATTGACAATTTCAATAAAGTTCATGATGATTTGTCCATCCATGCAGAGAAAATGACTGAAGTACCTCTGAGACTGGAAAAGAATATTTTTGAAATATTGGTTAATTTCCCCTTTGGGGCCCAACCCTGGCCCCAGGGGTTTGGGTAGGAATTCAAATTTTTACAATGTAATACCCTCATCCACCAAAGATGATTTTGACCAAGTTTGAATAACTTTCTGCTGAAAATGGATAAAATATACCCAAAAGTGTCATTTCCCTACATAAACTATGGACAATTTCACCCCCTCCCCAAGGGAGAACGGATGTCTCGGGATCCTGAAATTGACAATTTCAATAAAGCTCATGATGGTCTTCCCATCCATGCAGAGAAAATGACAGTAGTACCTCTGAGTCTTGAAATGAAGATTTTTGAAATATTGGTTAATTTTCCCTTTGGGGCCCCACCCTGGCACTAGGGGTTTGGGTAGGACTCCTAATTTTACAATTTGGTAGCCTCATCTACCAAGGATGATTCTGGCTAAGTTTGAAAAAAATCCATCCACTGGTTCTCGAGAAGAAGTTGAAAATGTAAAACGTTTATGCACGACGGACGACGACGGACGGAAAGTGATCGGAATAGGTCACTTGAGCAAAGCTCTGGTGACCTAAACACCCGATGACCATAGCATTCATCATGGCAGACAACGGAATTATATTGCCTTAACCACGCCATGATTACATGCATTTCTTAAGCGTGGATTAAAGACCTTCTTGTAGGAAATTTTGACTACTGGTTCACAGCACTCATCTTACGAGGAACGCATGACAGCACAGACTATATGGATTGGAGAGTTATCTTTGACAGGAAAAACTGATGAAGCTGGAGAGTCTTGTTTGTTACTTCCGAGATAAGTTGATTAAATCTGACATATTTAATGAAAGAGGTTGTTTTCTATTCAGTTGACGAGTTTTATCATACTGGGGTTGAATAAAGTATGAATACTCTTTGATTGCAATTTTTTGAATAAAAACACTCAACTCTCTACATCAAAAACTGAATTCAGAAAAACATTTTTAGATACGCACTATTATATTAAACCTAAAGTTTTAAAGTTTAACGAGCTGATGAATTCCAAACATGTATGTACCTTGAAAAAACAATGTGCATTTATAAGAATAATCTTTAATAACATTTGTCCTCTGCGATATGAGTTATTTGAATAATATTGACAATAGTGTGCTTGTGTGACTTACCTTATGGACAACTGTATTGTAAACTATCTTGTAAAAATGTTTCTCTATACTTTGTATTGTAAAGAGAATAAACTGAATTGATGAAATTGATACAGATCAGGTATAAGTGCTACACTGTAAGCCTCCACTGGAAACCCAAGAAGACTCAGCGATCGTAATAGCATGAGAAATGTCTTGCATTAAACTATTAATTGAGTAACAAATAAAACGTTGTTCCACGAGAAATATACAGTTAGACGGATGGTATACCATNTGCCATGCAATGCACAACAATGAAGTACAACTGTTCTATATGGTCCCGGTCCATCTATATTGCTTCTAGTTTGCATAACATTAATCACTAATAGTTGAGGTGAAAAGTAAATGCATACATATTCCCTATCAAAGTAATTACATGTGTTCACAACCTAAATTTGGTAATTAATTATCAGAAAGCATATTTAGTTCATATATCTAACTACGGGTGTAAAATAAAATTGGTTCTCTATAACTATAGAGTATCGGCTGGTTTCTCCAGTGATGGTCTAGACAAAACTCGAAAGATTTGATAGTTCTTGATAACATCATCTCTGGTGACAGGCCGTTCCAGATACCAACAGTTCTGTGACAAAATTAATTCTTTCTCATGTTCAGGCGCGTTCTATCCTTGTATAGTTTATACTCATGACCCCTTGTAACAGTATTGTTCTTCTTTTGTGACATGTGACATGTGATCATATTTCCCTGTCATGATTTTAAATTGTTAAATCGTTAGATCGTTATTTAATTAGCTTCCCTTTCCTTTCTGTGAATGAAATGAAACTATAAATGTTTGTGTGATATTTATTCTAGTAAAAATGACCTGCTATAAGCTCATGAGTATGACATTCAGAGTCATTCTTGAGCCATTTAACCATATACGCTGAACGGCTGCATTCCATCTATTCGCGGAATCGTTGCATCTAGGGACCAACATTTATATTGTGGTTAAGTGTATTTAGATCAATATGCACCGTATGAAATAAAATTACTTAAGCTAGATGCAATCTCTGACATCAAATATCTAAATAATGTAATGTCTAGGCTTTAAACTAATGTTAAAACGTTTCGGTAAATGTACCACTAAATTATTAAAGAATATTTGAACAGGATGAGTACCATAACATACTTAACCCTCTTAAATCATGTTCTTAAAACATTACTTAAAATGACGCTATTTCAATATGCACATAAATTTAAGTACTCCCGTGCGACTTCCAAAACCTGTTTCTACGAATTGGATACTGTTTTTCCGGCATGATAATAGCTTTGAAAAATCATTTCTGAAAAAAACCACCCATACCTTGCGGGACTTTGATGAGAATAAACAAAGATAAAATAAACAAAATATAATTAATAATAGTGCTCCGAGTGTAAAACGTCAGCGGGGCTAGACCGGGATTCGAACCCTGGACTTCAGATTCTTATACTGGTACTCTAACCGATCGAGCTACCTGGGGCCTGTTCGTTTATGCGGAACAACTGGTTTTTCCGTGTTTAATATATTAACTTCGGGTATAAATCCCGGCGGACCTGCCAAATAGGTATACAGGCGTTAACAAGACTTGTTCAAGGCTCCCCTGAAAGTAGCATCAGGAAACTATATCCGACATTATTTAATAAACGAACAACTGTGGTCCGACCGGTTCAACCGTTTAAACGAAAACGGCCCTTGTCAACAGAAGTCCCATTGTCAAACTGTGCTTCAGCTATATGCAAACAGAAGAT
>NW_018406415.1:2247523-2256934 GCF_002113885.1 Mizuhopecten yessoensis
GGGGGGGGGGGGGGGGGGGGTTACTGTATATAAACCTTTATGGGGTCTCCAAGAGCACCATCTTTTATTCAGATCGTACTTTTATGTTCTATATGATGGGTTAATAATACAGTAGTTAATAAGAAGAGAGATGGAATTTTTCCACATCCCTTTGCTTTCTCGATAGTTTCCATAATATGTGGATATTTCGGGATCATCTTGCATTAAAATATTTTCCAAAAAACAAATTGAATCATTTTAAGAAACAACAGGAATTACATAAGCGTCAACCATAATTTTGAACTCAAGATCGATAAAATATGGATAAAACATTAACAATGGTCTATATATTGAAAATTGAAAAAGTAGAAGGAGAATAAGACCAAATGTTCCAGAAGAGCGAGCGTCTTCTGCCTCATCGACGATACTTGCAATGCCAAAGTCAAATCCAGAAATAGTACGTCCTCAAGGCCAAAATCTGCGCAGTGACAACGAAACATCAAGCCACGATACAATGAACATAATCAAATACCCCGGCCTTCATATCAGACAGAGAAATACGATGTTTCTAAACATTTTCTTCAGAATGTTAAGTATGGAGTATGAAAACATTCGTGTAACACAACCAATAAGTGTTTCTATGTGATGTTTCGATTACTAGAACGGTATGTTGTCTGTCACCTTCATTAGACAAATGACCAGTGAAGCGTACGTGCACAAAGGTGTAAAATGTGTACGAGTTGTCCACAAATCGATGTCGCAGTTATTATGTATGTACCGAAATGACTCGAGACGTCACATAGAAACACTTATTGGTTGTGTCACAAGAATCTTTTCATAATAATAGAGAAATACGATGTTTCCCATGAGATTTATACAAAGTGTTTAGTTTTATTTTTTGTTTGTTTTTTGTTTTGCTTTTCTCTCGGTTTGTCCCGTAAGCTGAACTTCTATGAGAACATTTGACTTGTTCACCCTTAACCCTACCCTACCTCATACCAAACTGACGACGCGCCTTCGCCGTTCGCTTATCTGATACGAATGCTCCCATAATACAATGTAACTATGACATTCGTTTCCAAGATAAGTGGACGACGATACAAACATATGGCTGGAAACTGTTTTTGGAGCATATCTTGTGGGAAAAACACGGCAAATGCCACGATGAAATATAATAAGGATGAAAGCATGAGAAAGAATCAAGTTTCTGGTTGACAAGAACTTTGTTGAGTTCGGTGGCAAGAATTTCCAGGATACTGTAGTCATTCGTATGGGAACAAACTGTGTCCCACTTCTGGTCAACTTGTTATTGTTGTTGTTTTTATTTATGTTGTTTTTTATATATATACAAGCCAAGAGTGTCGCAAAAGTATAAAAGGGGCCGCGGTGGCCAAGTGGTTAAGGCGTCTGACATTCTACCACCACTAGCCCTCCACCACTGGGTCGCAGGAAAGCTTAGCATGACTGGTTGCAAAAGCCACTTGAAATCTAAGACACCACAGACTCTTTTACGTCAGCCGCTTCCCTCGATTTTTACTTAGAACACGACCAACAGTGACGTCTACGATAAGCGTGATGGTTGCGATTTTCCGGTCTTGACTGAACTTCCCTTTTCTTGATAGTGATATCCCTGTTTCCACAACCATGATTTTGTTTATATGTCGCTGTCGATAAATATACAACATTTGATATAGCGCCCTATATAGCTGAATAAGTCACTCCAAAGTGCTTTGCAGTACATAGATATACAATTTTATACATGGCGTTAGCGCTCCATAAATAATATGTTCGTTGCTAACTGCGTTCATACAATCGTATACGCCGTCAAAATGAAGGTCAATACTTATATTTATATTTAAAAAAATGTTTTAATGCTACATTACGCAGAAAAATGTCGAAGCGGGTTGCCACGATGGTAACTACGGTAGCCGTGGTTGCTAGGTCAATATAGTTCCAGTGAATCTACAACGATATATGAGTAATTTTAGAAAATACGCAGTGAACAACAATATTTTTTTTCCTTTCGTGGTTTTTAAGTTTTAGATTAGGCAATGTGAGAAGCACTTCGAACTTTTCTATTCAGTTACAACGGTCGTCATGTACGCGCATTGACACACTGCTCATGGAGTGACGCAGTCAGAACGAAGCCGCCATTGTTGACGTTACCGCCAAAGAAATTTGAATGTGCATCCATGGAATAAGAAGTTTGTCAGCATTATTTGTTGTATAATTAGACTTAATGGATCCCGAATATGTTCTATGTATCTAGAGAGTGAATGATCCAAGCATTGTTTGTCATTGGACTGTTATCTCGCTAAAGCGTGAACGGCGCCATATTTGTAACAAGTATCAATCCGCAAAGCCTTTTTTCACTGCGTATAGAGTTTAAATATACATTAACCAATACAATATTGAGTAATTCGCAGGAGTTGCCTCATCAGGCACTAACTACTAGTCCTATGCCACCTAGCTGATATCTCCCTATGTGTGTATGCCTACGTATAATCTGGAGATGTAGTGTGTTTTGTTTGTAGTGGGACCGTGTTCCAACGGTATCAGTTATAATGCCACCTCACTTGAATACTACAGCACAGATACCACAACATCCACCCCAGATCATTGCATATTCCACCTGGGTTGTTGGAGTTGTTGGGTCGATCAGGTAATGGTATTAAATGCAAACTGCTGACGGTAAAATTTATAACAAAGGGTTTTTAAATATGCATCTTTATGAAGAATATGGGCAATGTTATGGTCGTCATAACTGATATTTTTGGGAACGTGACACTATTTGAAGTTGACCTATATTTACATGGCGGATGTCGTCGATGAAGCAGAAAACGCTTACGACTCCGGAATACCTGGTCCAAAAATTGCCTTTGTATATAATTTGTTCTAGTTTTATCATTATTGAATGAGAGTCACGTTTTTGTTGATATGTTTATTGATGAAAATCTATGTTTTGATTTCTTTAAAATCTACAACCCATTAACTCCACTGTTCGTAGATGGTGCTACAATCTGTGTTTCATCCAGAAAAGACTGTATAAAAGATGAAGGATGATAAAAAGAAAGGTTCCTTTTACGAAACTTGCTTAACTCATTCAACCCTGAATTTGCATAATGAAGTAGTCTAACCTTTGAATTGGAAGAGTTCAAATGTGTTCATGGGTGAATGAGTTAAGGTTCAGAAAGCCCCATAAAAGATGGCATAGTCACTCAAGACATTTCAACTCCTAATGAATCATATTTAAATACTCCAATTAAACATAGGGATTCAGATAAGTAGTAATTTTGATATATTAAACTTATAATTTACTTAAATTGGTATACGACATTTAAGGCCGATGTCTTCATAGCAACAAAACATGACTGAACAGTCAACGAAATGACTATGTCATCTAAAGTTGACCAATATAACTTACTTTCACTTTTACCAGCTGTGAAGCTGACATTTAGCCTACATTAAAATAATTTGTGTCGCTATAATTTCAGCTGATAAATTATTCCACATGACTAAACGAACAAAATTCAGCTTTGTATGACATGGAATAACTTGAATATTTGTACAACGGTTGATAAACTTCTTTAAGATTTTCCCGTTAAAATCCTGTCCATGAAACTTTGGACCCTAGTTCATGATCTCGAACATGCCCGACCTACTTTCCCCTAAATCGTTACACCGGGGTCACGATAAAACGTGCGAACAATTGATAATTACGCATGCGTGAAATAAGTAATGATCGACTGAAACCTTGATGTGTCGAGAACGTGGTAATTAAGATAATTAGCATGTGCTTGGCTTCATTTGGTTTTAATTGGTCTAATTTTAACACAAGCCAAAACAAAATACTAATTTGTTGGAAACACGGTAACCCCTCCCAATGTCTAATTTTAGCTTCATAACGGTAAATCTTACGATTTTATAAATACAACGACTTGAATGTGTTAGCAACAGGATACAATGCCATTTTAAACATGTATACAAATGTTTGCATGTCTGAATAGGAAACCACCATACCTTGTGGAAATTTCATAAGATGAAATGAATAAAACAGGATCAACAACAAGGTTCTGGGTGTAAAAATTCAAAGGGACTAGATCGGGATGGTTTGGTTTGGTTTAGTTTTGTTTATGTCCTATTAACAGCTATTGTCATTTAAGGACGTGCCTCCATGTGTGTAGTGTACGTGTGCTTGCGTGTGTATATGCAGGAGACAGGATATATTGTGGACAGATATGCAAGAACATCAGTGGGCTGAAAATCCATCAGGCAAGGACCAAATGTGGCCATAGGGAGATACTAACGCAGCGCACAGATATCAGCAATGAATCTGGTGAGACGCAGGAGGAACTCAGTCAGGAGTCAACCCATAGTACAGGGAACCTCCAAGCTTCGGTGTCACCAGATGGCAGCTTTGGTAACTTGAATGAAGCGAGCGCCCATGGTGTTCAAGCAGTGAGGGACAGGAGATTAGACAAAGTGCAGTGGCCCAAGACAAATGACGAGGCAGCTTGGCGAAATCTTGATCAGAACCTGGTCGCTATTTTGGAGACCACTCTACAGGGGAATGTGGAGACGTCAATTGTGTACAGTGTATGCAAAGAACGATTCGGAGTGGAAACATCCAGAACACAACCCAAGACTGCTAAGGAGACTGTGGCAGCTAATCTGTAAAGTATGGAAGAAAGGGACCACACCGGCGTGCTGGAAGAAAGCAGAAGGAATCTTTGCTCCTAAAGAGAAAGACTCCAAGACGGTATAACAATTTAGGACCATATCGCTGCTGAGTGTCGAAGGAAAGATCTTCTCGATACTTGCCAAGCGCATGACAGCCTACATGGTGGATAACAGTTACGTCGACATCAAGTCAGAAGGGAGGAATCCCCGGGTTTTCAGGATGCGTAGAACATACAAGCGACATCAGCCAAGCAGAACAAAGGTAACCTGAGAGTGGTATGGTTAGATCTTGCAAACGCCTATGGATCTGTACCACACAAACTGATTAAGGCAGCCCTGGACCATTATCATATTCCGGAGCACATACGGAAAATGACAATGAGCTACTTTGGAGGGATACAGTTGCGATTTACAGTTGGGGAGAGCACTACAGCGTGGCAAGACCTGGAAAAGGGAATAGTAACAGGATGTACCATTTCACTATACTCTTCATCATGGGAATGAATATCATCGTCAAGGCAGCAGAGAGAGAAACCAACCAGCTTCATGGATGACCTAACGATCACTACCACCACACATGTACAGGCCAGGTGGGTCTTGTCCGCGCTGGAGGAGGTAGTTACATGGACACGGATGCAGTTCAAACCTCGGAAATCACGTTGCATGAGTATGAAGAATGGCAGACTCAGCCGACAGTTTGTACTGGAGGTCCATGAGGAGGAGATACCTTCAATCATTGGCAGACCCATAAAGTGCCTAGGTAAATGGTTGGATGACGCACTCAGTGACAGCCAGAACCACAAGAACACCCAAAGACAAGTGCGCCAGTGGATGAAGAAGATCAACAAGTCGGGACTTCCTGGAAAGTACAAAGCATGGATATACCAACATGGCATGTTACCAAGGCTCACATGGCTACTGGTACTGTATGAAATACCCACCTCAACAGTAGAAGGGTTAGAGAAGACGGTGAATGGGGACCTGCGGAAGTGGCTTGGGGTCACACCAAGTTTCACATCAGCTGGGCTGTACAGTTGTTCGGCAGAACTACAACTGCCATTCAAATCGGTCGTTGAAGAGTTCAAAGTAGCAAAATGCAGACTGGTGATGACTCCGAGAATCCAAATACGTGAAAATCAACGAGGCAGGGATACAGACAAGAACAGGGAGAAAGTGGTCAGCAGGCACTGCAGTTGGTGAAGCAGAGAGTATGCTCGAGTTGAAGCATATCATCGGGAACACCTGCGTCGGAAGACAAGGAGCTGGCTTCTCTCATTTCCAGCAGTGGGGAAAAGCAAATACCCAAGAAAGACGGCAAATGATGCAGAAAGAAATCAGAAGGATTGAGGAGGAAAGGAGAGGGAAATCTGTGGAACTCAGCAAACAGGAAGCGTGGAGCAGATGGAATCTCCCAGAGAGGAAGATGACGTGGGCTGAAATATGGAGGATGGAGCACTTCCGGATACCATTTCTGCTACGATCCGTGTATGACACGCTACCATCTCCTGTTAACCTGCATCAGTGGGGATTGACGGAGGATGCTTGCTGTAGACTATGCGGAGGAAGAGGAACAATGGCTCATATCTTGTCTGGTTGCAAAGTAGCACTAAGACAGGGTAGATACCGATGGAGGCACGACAACGTCTCGCGGGTCCTAGTAGATATCCTTGAAGTGGAGAGAAGGAAAAAAAGAACTGGTGTAAGAACAAACCAGGCTGGTATCAATTTTATGAAACCAGGGGACAAAGCCACAATAAAGCCTCGAAGCACCTCATCCATCTTGGAACGGGCACCAACATGGAAGATGAAGGTTGACCTTGACAGGAAGCTTGTGTTTCCAGGAATAGTGGAAACAACACTGAGAACTGACATGGTAATATGGACATAACAATCCAGACACCTCATCGCCATAGAGCTCACCATACCATAAGAGGAAGGCTG
The DNA here is from genome assembly GCF_002113885.1 of Mizuhopecten yessoensis. Taxonomy (NCBI): domain Eukaryota; kingdom Metazoa; phylum Mollusca; class Bivalvia; order Pectinida; family Pectinidae; genus Mizuhopecten; species Mizuhopecten yessoensis. The sequence continues at coordinate 2,254,124 of NW_018406415.1, forward strand.
CGAGGAAGCCCACAATAGGAAGAAAGCCAAGTATGATGAGCTAATGGAAAAGTGCAGGAGCAGAGGATGGACAATTTGCCTCTTTTAAGTGGAGGTTGGCTGAAGAGGTTTCCCCGCAAAGTCAGTGTGGAGAATACTACAGTCGACAGCACTCACTGGGAGTGCAAGAGCTACCGCCATCAGACGATTGGAAGAAGCTGCAGAGAGAGCATCGTACTGGTTACGACACAAACGAGAAGAGCCGATGTGGAAGCCGACATAGACGAGTACTGGTTTGGCCACCACTACTGACCCACCAGCCAGAGGATGTAGTGATTAAGGGTCGAAACATCTGAAGAGGGCTGGCCATCACCTGATGACGTCAAATGAGCCTTCGCGACAAGAATAACAGCAGCGACGGACTACAAGTCAAGGATGTCACAAGATGCAGAATTACCATCATCTTTAAGCAATCATCGGTGTGCTTGCCTCCGTGTGATAGCGCGGATCTGATGCCGACATTATAGTGCTATCTCACTTAAATGCCATACCGAAGGCACCCAGCAAAGCATTCCGCCCGGTCACATTATACTGACAACGGGTGAACCAGTTGTTGCCATTTCCTTAAATGCTGAACGTTAAGCAGGGAATAACAACTACATTTTTAAGGACTTTGGTATGTCCCGGCTTGGGGACAGAACCCATTGCCTTCCTCGTCTGGGCGAACGCTCAACATTCAAGCCAAAAATGAAGTGTTGCCAAGCAAGGCACTATGAAATAAAAGGAAGTTAGAAGTAAAAAGAAAGATAAAGATCCCAAATATTTCAATGGTCGCAGCAGATTCATTTTGGTCGCTTTTGTGTCCCCAAATACAGGTCACCAAAGCAAATTCCCAATTCTGCAGGGGGTTCCCGCATAAGTCGCCTCCTACGATAATTGCTGTGGGTAACAGCAGGTGTATTCTTTTCCAGATCCCCCAACTGCAACGGTGACTAGACCGGGATTCGAACCCTGAACTTCAGATAGTTATACCGTCTCTCTAACCGACTGAACCACCTAGTCAACGGAATTATCCTGACAGTTAAATCCCAAACGAATTCAAGGAGAGGTTTCTAAATGCATGACCAACAGGCCCAGAAGCCTGTATATCTCACCTGGAGTTTTAAACGATCGTGACAATAGAGTTTCCTCAATAGTTATACATAGTTATCACATTTTTTTCCGTTTTTGGACTTAATTTGGTACCCCTTTCAATTCATTCAACATTGCATTTCCTCGTGACAAAGATACCTCATAACAAGTTAGCTGAAGAACAATCAAATGATCAAGAGGAAAAGGCATTTAAACCCTCTCCGACAGCTCCAGGGGAGGTACAATATCCATTTACACATTCGATTCCAATACCCTACAGACCAAGTGTTCTTCAAAAATCAACAAAATTGGTTGAGATTCGTATCATCTAGTTTTAGAGCCTGTGTTACGAACTGGGAATAAGTCACCAAGGCTATACCCAGGAGCCTATACTTACACAGTATTATACTTACTGTTTTTGTAAATGATTTGGATCTACACCAAAACAATAACATGCCTCCTGTTTCAGATATGAATTACGTTTATGCTTGACTGTCGTGCTTCTTTATTTGTCTCTACACTACCAGAAAATACAAGAAATATCGGAAAACTTAATGACATTTGACTAGGCCCAGCTTCCATGCCCGCTTCGGTACTAGCTATATCCGGTGTCAGTCCTACACAGTGTTACAACACGGTTATGATCGTCTCTTTGTACAATGCAATTTTATAGAGAATGGGAGAGGGATCTCAAACGATTCCATGCTATAACCCAGAAACTAAATCCTCATTTGCGGGGAAGGACCCGAGGCTGATTCCAGTAGCATGGTTGTATTTATCTCCTAATGCCTTGCAAAACTATATAAAATTTTAGAGCGGAGATCTGAAATGATGCAGGGACTGAATCCCAAGACAGGGCTAGAAAACGGAGCCTTTACTGGTAGCGTGGATGTATTTGTCTCTTTATGCCCATTATTTGCATATGTTGTCATATCCTAACTTCAACTTCATTTATACAAGGCATTTATTGGTGATACATAAAATACATGTATGAACTGTACAAAGTTTGCTCTAATGATATTTATAACAAAATATGGCGACAATCCATACAACCATTTAGAAAAGTGTCGAGTATCGAGGCAAAGACGGACATCCTCTATTTACACAACGTTGAGTCACTGTGGCCAAAAGATTTTCCAAAGCAACTTTGGTTAAGATCCACGCAACCGTTTCATAAGAAAAGATTCTAAAGATTCACCTCTCACTATTTGTGTTCGCCAAAAACTTTGAGAGTAGTTATAGGTCATTCATCTGAACAAATTTGATAGTACTTCATCACAACTGCAGTCAAAATATCATGACTTTTGGCCTTCAAAGCCATTCATTTACAAAAACAAGAGGCCCAAGGGCCTTAGCGGTCACCTGAGTTATATCATAGGTACTGGTAGATTTATTTTATTGTTTAGATGTGATGAGGAAATCAGCATGGGGTAGGAATCCCAATTTTACAATTTAAAACCATCTTCCTCCTCCAAGGATAATTATCACCAAGTAAAAATAATTTCCAACAGAAAATTGTCAAAATATACCCAAAAGTGTTGTTTCCCTATATAAACTATAGTAAACTTTACCCCCTCCCCAAAGGAGAACGGATAGCTCGGGGGTCCTGAAATTTACAATTTAAAGAAAGCCCCTGCTGATCTCTCCATCCATGCAGAGAAAATGACTGTAATACCTCTGAGTCTGGAGAAGAAGATTTTT
>NW_018406415.1:2257113-2417783 GCF_002113885.1 Mizuhopecten yessoensis
GAGTCTGGAGAAGAAGATTTTTGAAATATTGGTTAATTTTCCCTTTGGGGCCCCGCCCTGGCCCCTAGGGTTGGGGTAGGAATCCCAATTTTACAATTTGGTATCCTCATCTACCAAGGATGATTCTGACCAAGTTTGAAAAAATTCCATCCACTGGTTCTTGAGAAGAAGTTGATTATGTAAAAGTTTACGCACGACGCACGACGGACGACGACGGACGGAAAGTGATTGGAATAGGTCACTTGAGCAAAGCTCAGGTGACCTAAAAACCTTACAGCCCTTCACAACGGCCAGTCATACAACGAGTAGCTTTCCTGTAAGTTTGATGATTCTGGAGAAGAAAATTTTGACAACAGAACAGACGTATAGAAGATCGACACTGCACCATCGCATAAGATTACTGACACTTCGTTCCAGTTCAGCAATTCCAAGGGAAAACAAGCAACTTGGGGTTTTTTTCTACAATGAAATAAAGTCTATAAATGTTACCGCCACTTCATAACAAACAAGAGGAAGGCAAAACTGTAAAACATTTATTGTTTTATTTATTCTTAGAATATGGTAGATGAGTGTAGTAAATAGTAAAACATGGTTGATACAGTTAACACATGATCGTATGAGGTGAGGCCTGCCGTGGGGGTAACATCTGACATACTTATAGAACCCACACATATATTTAACCAGTTCATTGCTCAGATGTCCCTAAGGAGCCCGTACATCCCTCCCATATCCAACCATGATCATTTCTATAACCCTTTTGCCTTCTTAATACATCAAATGATCAGTTCAGATCACTGCTTAAAGAATGCATTGGTATTGTGAAGGCGTTTAAAAAGGGTGCAAAAAATCAATGATTGGAGAACAATGTATAGGGGATATAAGGGTTGGATAGGAACCGAAAAGGTGAGCCACCACTGAACTATGAAGAGACAAATTAGTTCGCATAAGTTAAAATATGTAAAACTCTTTATTTGCATGAAGCAGTACATTTTAGGAATTAGATACAAGGAATATTTAGGTAAGTATATTTTGGATTTACAGAATATAGTTGATTTACACATTTAATTTAGAAAAAAATACATTTTTTTTTTTTACATATCTTCTCTGTTGAATTTAAGAGAGAAAGTAGTTATTTCCGGCTGATTAAAGAGAAGAACTGAAAGTTTCCCCTTAAGAAAATAGAGTGAAATGAGTTATCAACCCTGAATTCTAACAACTGGGTTTTCTTGCACTGAAGTTAGGAGGGAAAAGGAGTTACCTCCCCTGATTACTAAAACAGAAATAGTCATCTCCCCAGAATACTGTTATATATTGCACAGATGAGTTATTCCACAACGGACAGCAGTACATACCATAAATACACTACACAATCCGTCGAGGATCACAGGACACCTGCTTTTACATCAATGATGGAGAAAATGGGAAAATGGTAGAGGTTGCGGGGTAGGAAAACATACAAAATAGCATAGTTATAACAAGTCCCCTGGTACTCCGCAGTCACAACAGACGGATCCACTTTTATTTTAGTCAGGAAAACCATTGATAGACCATTTATCAGTTTTTGTGTATGACATTTCCCAATGAAAAAATATTAGACTGAAATATTTCTAGTTTATTAAAATAATGATAATGCCATGAAAAACAGTTATATAAACCTTTATATGTAGAGGGTAATTATATAAATAAAAATGTTAAGAGAATTTGTTATTTATACTCATACAAATTTATTGATTTTAAACTTGATATTTGTTATTTTTTTATACTCACAGACAAAAAACATATGAGAACAAAGACTTGATACTGTCACATATATAATTTGACAAACCAAATTGTGACTTTTATATAATATATCTAACAGTTTAACACATTTTAGGGGCATTCACAAACAAATACTATATCAAAGAAATAATAAGTTATTCAATAAAAGTTATTATGAAACACTGTATACATAAATGAGAATCAGTTTTCTTGCAATGTCATATGAAATTACATTGTCAGTTTAGAACATATGTTGTGACAATTCAAACAGATGTACATAATGTACTCGTGTATGTCAATACGCTTGGTGGACTCAACAGCTTATAACCAAGGAAAGGAACACTCTCCTCACAAAATCCTTATTGTTGCCCACCCTCCATATTTTACACATTTGAAAATAGGTCCAAAACACAGGAGCAAAATCTCAGTACCCCTTTATATCCCTTCTAAGCACTTGTTCCCTTCATTTCATCATTTCTGTTAAATTTTTTGAAGAAGAGAAACAATGCTATTCCAGCAGCGTGCAATAAAGTATATACATAACTATCAAATATTCCAATCGTCTCTAATGTACATTTTTTGAATGGATGATTTTATCTGAATGACACTTTTAGAAAATATCTTCTAAATCAGAGCAGTAAATTTGCAACAATTTCCAGCAAAATAAAGCAGATTTTTTTGTTCCTGATTTACAGCATATAAACACAGATAGCAGTTTCAGTGACTTCAGCTTGTTATTGCGAGAAGAAAAATAATCAATAACAGAAATGTTAATTATATACCCGAGTTGTTATATTGTAACACCTCAAAACATGGCTTTCCCCCTGAATACACATTTGAACTCTTCCAAAACCAAAGTTTGAATAGGTCATTATGAAATTTCAGGGGTGAATGAGATAAAATTAATTCAAAATTTCTGGTCATAATATTTATATTTTGGGCGAGTTATTGATGCAAGAACATATTTGAAGATTGTACAAGAATGCCTGAATTTGTGTTCAATGATCGTTCCTAGGAACGGTCATCCTCTAAATCAGAGAGTTTCATTCTTAATACGCATATCTTCTGTTCACCCCTGGAATATGGAAAATTTGAAGACTTTTTACAAGACACCATGCGGATAATGCAAGTAGACTAGTCTGATATTCTTGATGAAGATCAAAAGAATAGCGCTGTAGCATAACAATTAAGTCGACAAGCTTTGAATGAAGCTGGGTGTAGCCGATTTGTAATCTTCAAAAACAGTTATTTACCTAGCAATTGGTCAAGTTTTGTACCAGAAACCAATAACATAGCTTACCATGAGGCTCAGACTGTTTCACAGCATATTCCAAATGTACAGAGAGGGTATGTGTATCAAGGAGCTCTTGGATTTCAAGTATGAAAAACAGTGAGAAAACAGACTTCAAAATAAACCTGGCGTATCTTGAAACAAAAGTATATGTACCCCGAACATATTAATCCAGAGCTTAATACAAGGAACTAAGTCTTTTTTGTAACTGGATATTCAAAAATAAAATGTTTCCATAGGAACTACAAAGCTAAATTTGGCTCCCAAATTCACTGTACCATGCTGGATCGCGCAGCACGTTCAAAAAGTTTCAAATATTTTTTTCTGGTGAAAAAAAAAGAGAGATAAATCTCAAAATTCAGGTGTTCATAACATAAACTTCAAAACACTGAAGTTCTGTATGGAAACTAGAAAGGAAACATGTTACATACGTTTTTTGATGCGCAATATAATTATTTGATTCAAGAATATTTCAGTGACACTTATTTCTTTTAACCCGATATCAAAGAAATATAAGATAAGTGTGATCTCATTAGAATATATTCCATTTAGTCAATCAATACAGAAATACACTACAGTATAATTTCACTTATTTCTATTTAGAATCTTTTATAGGAACTATTTATAGGAAATATTATTGGAGTATTGAGATGCAAACTATTTTGTAAATCTGGCAACTTGTGGGGAAAAAAATGTTAGGTGCATCTGTTGTTTCTCATATTATTTGACAACATCATTTATGCACATCATTTTATTTTCAGGGTATCATTCCACCAATTAGTTATACACAACGGGTCAAAAGTAAGTATTGAAGCTACATTTCAACAGAAAGTCATTGATGCTGGCTATTATAAGACTGCCAATCAAGATTCAGGAGAACACAAAAATTCAAGGCAAGTATGAAACATTTTACCCTAGGGGAGAGAACTCTTCCAAGTATGGTATCAGGCAGCTAGGCTTAAGCCAATACTATGAATATTTTGACACATGGAAGGCACATGTGCTATATCTGACACATGTGTAACATACACATATACAATGAGTAAACAAACAACAGTTGACATGTGTAATTTGAACATGTGGGGTGGCATATGTAGATGTACAGGGGCAACAAAGGGGCATGGATATATAGATTACAGATTAATGAGGAGATTCTACAGCAAGCTAGAGGCCGAGATTCAGGGGAGGCGGGACAAACAATATTCAATGTGTCACCCACTTACATAGCTCATGCCCACAAACACTGGGATTGGACAACTACAGGTACTGTTCTGAACCATGAATATGCAAATCACTTCATTCATCATGAATATGCAAATCACTTCATTCATCATGAATATGCAAATAACTTGATTCATTATGAATATGCAAATTACTTAATTCATCATGAATATGCAAATTACTTAATTCATCATGAATATGCAAATCACAGGGAAGTTTGTCATAAATTAAGATTTAACACTGAACAGCAATGTGGAAAGGGGGTGGGGATGGAGTTTCAAAAAAAATCTGAGAATGAAAAACTATCATCTCAAAAATGTCACAGACTTAAATTAATAATCATTGGTCCTGTATTGTTTAAGATATCTGATAGTTCAAAGACATCAATACTGCAACAGTGAACCCTAAATAGCAATGCCTTGTAGGGCTCAGTTAGTTCTACAATAGCAATGCCAGGTAGGGCATAGTAAGTGCTACAATAGTGATGCCCAATAGAGCCAAGTCAGTACTACAATAGCGATGCCAGGTAGGGCATGGTTAGTGCTACAATAACAACGCCCAATAGAGCTAAGTCAGTACTAAGATAGCAATGCCTTGAAAGGATTAGTCAGTACAAAATAGCGATTCCAGGTAGGGCATAGTTAATTTTAAAATAGCGATGCCAGGTAGGGCATAGTTAGTGCTACAATAGCGATGCCCAATAGAGCCACGTCAGTACTACAATAGTGATGCCTTGGAGGGCATAGTTAGTGCTACAATAGTGATGCCCAATAGAGCCAAGTCAGTACTACAATAGCAATGCCAGGTAGGGCATTATCAGTACTACAATAAAGATGTCAGGTAGGGCATACTTAGTGCTATAATAGCGATGCCAGGTAGGGCATAGTTAGTGCTACAATAGTGATGCCAGGTAGGGCTTAGTTAGTGCTACAATAGTGATGCCCAATAGAGCAAAGTCAGTATTACAATAGCGATGCCAGGTAGGGCATAGTCAATACTACAATAGCGATGCCAGGTAGGGCATAGTTAGTGCTTAAATAGCAATGCTAGGTAGGGCATAGTAAGTGCTACAGTAGCGATGCCCAATAGAGCTAAGTCAGTACTACAATAGCAATGCCTTTAAGGGCTTAGTCAGTAGTACAATAGCGATGCCAGGTAGGGCATAGTTAGTGCTTAAATAGCGATGCTAGGTAGGGCATAGTAAGTGCTACAATAGCGATGCCCAATAGAGCCAAGTCAGTACTACAATAGCAATGCCAGGTAGGGCTTAGTCAGTAGTACAATAGCAATGCCTACTGAAAGAAAGTTGCTTTATGCATTTACTTCAAATTTTAATACCGAGTGCTTTTACAGTTCCTTTAAATCTTTAAGTGAGAAAGAGCTAAAGCATATGTATGTAATTTTCAAAGGGCAGTTAGTGTTATTATACATTGATCATAAACTATTGATTTTAACATTATGTTAATTAAGGTGTTAACTCCTAATTTCCCCCATGTTAATAAAGTTTTCAATTTTTTAATCCTTACTGGATAGTTAACTTCTTCATTATTTTAACAAAAGTTTCACATCAGGTCAATTATATAATGGATTGTATGCAGACCAGCTGCATCTTACTTGACACTAGACATTGTAGTTAGCCAACAGATGTTGGAACTTCTGTGATATGAAAGTTCTTCCTGACTCAACTTTAGACCAATACAATTTTAAAACAAAAATACCAGTAACAAAATGTCACAAATCGTTATGCTCTTCTATGCTCCAGTGAAAGTTGAACTGCAAAATTTGTTGAAAAAAAAACTACCACCTTAAACCAGGTTTTCATCAATGCAGACATACAAAAGACTTTGTAAAATGCTGCATATAGATTTACTAATCACGAAAAAGACAAATTGTAAACAAAGCCAGACAAACTGGTTTTAATCTTTTATAAAAATATTACTCCTTGGTCTTCAGTAACAAACTCTAAAAACATGTTTGTGATTATCAACAACTAAAAATCTTCAATTACAAAACCTGATGGGGGTTTTCTGAAGCGATTACCATTTCTTCATGATCTCATTTATACAGGGTTTTTTATTTAAATTATCCTACGTGCTTGGGACCTTAAGTCCCGTATTAAAATCGTGTGAACTTGAGTGTGTTTTAACAATGTGCTCATATTTCTAATTTTAAATATCATAATCAATGTCACCACCAAAAAAAATATACAATTGCAAAACAAACGGAAGACTGCTAAAAGCCTCACCACATTTTGTCATAAACTGATCAAAATTCAAAATCATTCTTGCATTGATAGGCAAAAAAAAGTAGAAAAAAAATGAAAACTTTAAGGCCTTATATTAACTATCAAAATGTAAAAGTCTTAATTAGTGATAGGGCACCCATTTATTAACATTGAATCGTAACCATGACAACTGTCAACATGGTTATTCATAATCTAGGTTAATTTAGGTTGGACTCATTGAATATGTTTCTTTAACCCTTTCACCCCGATAAAACTTTCATAACCTCTACCATGCATTGATCTGGATACGTCCATTATGGTCTATAGTGGTGAAAGGGTTAAGAAAAAACAGAACTTATTTAATACCTGTCTTGCATTCTAGTACCAAAGACTGCATTCCTGTACCTAAGAAACCCTTAAGATTGGAGCTATACCTTGTGCACAGAATGTGCCTCTTGAAAGAAAACCAGCTATAATGCTGAAGCATTTACCCGATTAATTTTTAACAACTCTCTGTTGACCTTGAGTTTCCTTTTGCAAAGACCAGCTTTTTTATTGAAAAGACCAGCTTTATCTTTAACTTGTGCAAAGACCAGCTTCCATGAAAAGACCAGCTTTATATATTCTTTTTCTTAGGGCAAAGACCAGCTTTATATATTCTGTTTATTCTGTTTCTTAGGGCAAAGACCAGCTTTATATATTATGTTTATTCTGTTTCTTAGGGCAAAGACCAGCTTTTGACAAAAGACCAGCTTTATTAAACGTATGATTTGATGCTAATACAGGATGTACAAGCTTCAAGAAAAGACCAGCTTCATAAAAGTTAAAACCAATACAAAATCTGTTTTGTATAATATTAATGTGAACACAACTGATGTAAGACCAGCTTCCATCACTCATGTATGCAGAAAAAGTCTCAAAATATCTTTTAGGATCATCCGTTTTTCATCGGAAATCATTGTACTGTAGTGCAGTTAGGATATTTTTTCACATTTCAGAATATATTCTTTTATGATTACTATTTTTCATTTAAGAATATATTATTTTATAATAATTGATTTTCTTATTGTACAGGTCTTTCATACCATAAGAACTGAGCAACAAGGCAAAGTCTAAGAAAGCCCTCTCCTTCATGCAGTTTTAATTAGATCATATGGAATTTTTATGAGGTTTGAAATGAAAACAATATTTAAGAAATTTAGTAAGGCCAAAACAAATTGATAAATTGGTTCTCAGGATCGCGCGCATTTCATTTTAAGGCACCACATTGCCGATTTTATCGTGAAAGTAATAAAAACAAAATTGTGAATGCGCCAGCAGCCGTCTTTAAAAAAATACGCAAAATTGGTCCGCATGTCATTTTTACTCGTTAGTCACCCAAGTCCCGAAAACGTTTGAATAAAGATAAGGATCGATATACAGGCAAGGGTTAAAACGATTATGACTTATTAGTCTTGTGTACAAATGGCGCTCATTTTGGTACAAATAAGGAATGGGGGGTTCGTGATTCTCGTCTGGAACATCTGTGTGGGGATTTTCGGAGGCTTGCTCTATGACGGGTCTCTACACAACCATAAAAAGACAAGGTTATGCCCACAATGAACGTTTTACAAACTACACAATAAAAAAAAAATCGCCCTCGTCTCGTTTTTGCCATGTAAAATGGAGAAAAAGAATACCTCCCTGCCACATCTGTTTTGAAAAAAATTGGCCTGAGAACCAAGTAATTAATTTTATTTGGCCTAAGTCTGCAGTATGCAGATGTGGTGTCTTTTTGATTCTACAATTCAAGCACTTTGTCCACAGTCAGCTAGGAAGAAATGCAGCAGTACTCCTGGTCGTTTAACACTGAGGAACATCAGTAGATCAGCTGTTGTGATTTTCCAACTTTAAAAAAAAAAAAATCAGGCCATCTTCAGATTCTCTAAAACCTGTCTATTGTCTGTAAATAGGAAGGCTACAACCCAAGTGTGAATCCTATCTGACACTCCACGGGAAACAACACATTGGTCAGATTATATAGTATGTCAGAATACACAGAGCTTATTTGGCAGTTCTTATTAGAAATGGGATTATAGCATGACGTTGGATTAGACCGTACGTTGGAATAATCTGGAATCAGATTGGACAGGTTTCGCAGTATAAGAAAGGCTAATTAATCATGTTTGTTTTCTGTCGTAATTTCACAAGTGGTGACAAACGGGGATGAGGTAGCAGGATCCATCTTTTTATCAGACATGACGAGGATTGAACGGAACAAAATAACCGACATTTACAATGAAGGAACATGTTATTGGTGAAAGGTAAAATGTTTGTTTACACTATAAATCATAATATGAAGAACTGTAAAAATACAAATACTATTCAATAAACAAAAACATTTACAAAACATCGCTGTAAATGTTCCGGGAAACAATACCGTAAGTTTCCGTTTGACACAGCACTAAGTTCAATTCACAAAAAAACACAATCTTTGAAAAATGTAGTTAGTTTTCCTTCATTAATCTCTAAAACATGCATTATCATAATGATATAGGGTACAAGTGCATGTGTGTAACACACATATACGAGCATAAAGAACATCTCATGTTGTACCAGTCAATGAACAAATTTTAACAAAACAAAAACATTTCAAATGTGCAGAAAAACCTGTCTTATTCTGTCTTAGGTAACATCCATTAGATTTAAATTGCAATTAGTTTGTTTTGGCTTAAAAAAAAGATAATTTCCCGAAAAATAGAGAGTTCATGATGAAATACTTTTCCACAAATTCAAATTGAGAAATTTTTGAAAATGCATAGGAAATGAACTGTCACGAACTACTTTTTATTTGAAATGTAACAGATCAGATGATTGGCTTACAATATCATCCAATGAAAAGTAACCTTGCAGTGCAAATCTAGTGTAGAAGTTACAAGCATAAAACAACCTACTATGGAAATTATATGATATCTGCTTTCAAAAACTGATTCAAATTTGATATGCGTTATACATATTAATTTCTAAATGCTTGATATTTGGCAAAATTTTGAATATGCAGACTTTGTTTAATATTCCATCATACATGCTAAATTCTGAATACAAAACTGAAACTTAACGAGATCAATCTTTGATATTCCAAACATATACTTAATATTTTGCTAAACTTTGAATACAGAGAATTTTCAGTTCAGTTCTAGTACACTGTATCAGTTTTCTAAAATTCAACCAATCTCCGATATTCCGTATACATACATGTCTTGTTTTTCCTTGATTTTTCACACATTGATGATTTTGACACATTGAGAATTTATTTAGAATACGACCATTTTAATTTGATCTAAAGCAACCTTCATTGTGTCAACCGACATCTGGAGACAGAGATACGTAAAGAACATGACAGGTTTTTACAGCACAGATGATACAATATCATACCTCAATAATTAAAAACACAATATATATCCATACACTTCTCACTAATATATATCTTGTATGCGCCATATCACGATAACCTAGGGGAGACAATTCATGGCAAGTCAGAGCAGTGTCATCAACACATCATCCACGCACACTGCGGGTTGAATCCTCGCACAGAGAGTTCGCATTACACACCGAGACTAGAATACATACGCTAACCCATACTGGGCTCTATACTGTACTACACAGACAGGGAACACGTCCCCGAGTTACAACACTACATATCCATTTCACCAATGAATGTTGCAGTCAACGATAAGCAACAACATTTATCCTTGAACAACGAAATTCCCTAACACAGTTGATGATCGTGAAAGATACATCAGGCATCCATTCCAGCAAGGAATTTCACTTGTACACCTGAATTTAACCTTCAACCAAACTAATTTTTTTCTCATATATTCACAGAATGTTTTAAAATTTTAAAATATAGTTCTCTCAACCAATGAAATTCACCAAGACATTTCAACAATATGGTGGTTTGATGAAGTCACCTTGAATGCCATTGGTTAATCTAAGAATACTAGTACTGGCCTGCAGGGGTAGAAGTGTCCATCAACACCAGCTAATTCTGGATGACCTTGACATGAAGCCACGGGGGGAGTGTGTCGTAAGTGTAGCTGCACGATTCTATACAGGGGAGACTACTGACGATTAACTCTAGTCTGTTCCCATACAAATAAATTCTGGGTCAGTTGTATCCCTATTTTAACCATCCCTTCCATTGGTACCCCGTCCTCTACAACAAAACTTATTTTCTACATTCACAATAATACTCTTATCACAAGTATTCCGGTTGTCACTGGGTATCACGATGAAATTGTAGAAATAAGATACGCTTTCCAAGGTACCAGTATGTTACAACAGACATGACGGTGCACAGGAGATTCATAGTCGTCAGTGGGTGTCTCGATGCTGCAAAGTAAACAAACAAAATAATTTCATCAAACAGGCAAATTATTTGTGTAAAATAATAAGTTTTATACACACCGGGGGATTAATTAATTAAAGGAAAAATTAGCTTGTTCCTTTCTACACACACAAAACCTGTAAAATCCCTTTTATGAAAGGTAATTTGAAAATGTGAAAAAGACCCTTTTTATGACAAAAAAACTTACATACAAATCACAGGTATTGTCTGCAAGACAAAATAAAAATAACTCCTAAATCCTTTGTGTCTTTCTTACAAGTTACAGATAATTATGAAACATTTCTGAATATCCAGGTATACACATGACATTCACTAAAATGCAAGAATGAACTCACTCGTAGCTCAATAGGTTGAGTGCTTGAGCAATTCAATTTAAATTATATCAATAGGAATACCAATGCTGTCATAATGTTCGCTAATTTGCATTTTCCAAAGCAGCACAAAGCTTTGCACATGCAAAAGTATTGAACTCTCTCTTGTCTTCTAAGATTCAAAATGTGATAATGTCTAACCTAACACTGTTCTGTTGACATCAAGGAAAAGTCCTGTGTAACACTCGCAGTAAGTCTATCCCTTCAATTTGACATCAAGAGGAAATAGGAGTAAAAGAGTCTTGACATTTATACATACCCTCTGTCGCCTGAAGATCCTGTCGAGGAGCCCGGTGCGATGCGGGGGAGGAGGTTGGTCCTCCATCAGGTCAGGAGGGGGACTGTCGTTCTCACCGAATGTGTTCAACTCCTTGAAGCAGTCCGTCTCAATCATCTGCAGAAAACAGTTTGTAACGTTCTCATGACATTCCAACTATATAAAAACCCACCCGATAGCCATAGCAAACATCGCACCATGAACAGCGTTGCCTGGTTGTCTTCATCATCACCAACATTATGAACGATGTCAATATATGAAGGTGTTTACAACTACAAGATAGCCGTTCTATCTATAGAAAGTTTTACTGGAAACGAAGTCATCAAGATAAATAGAAGAGGTCCAATTATTTCCCATTTAATAACATTCTTATTTCGTGAGTGTGGCAGAAAACTTCAACATTTCTACAACTGTGCCAGTACAACACTTTTCACTGCGATGAAATTGCGTAATTCGCAAGTTGAACAACTCAGTAATTTGGTACATCTGACATGGTAACTACAGACTGAGGTAGTTTCGTATTTTGCCACTTAAATATTAATCCTTATTTGGTTTTTCCAATTACGATTTTAATCATTTTACACATGATTGCAATTCCTCACTTAAACGGGCATTCCCTAAATAAGTTCTTCGCTTTATTATGATAACATTTATTTAATACGATCATTACATGCGTCCTGTGTACCAAAAATTACCTCATTCTGCCAGGGGATTGACACACTTCCAGTACTAAAATTGCTATAAAATCGGTCGTCGCTGGGGTCAAGGTTCACGCCCTTCACTGTTGAGAATTGCTCAATATCAAGGACATCCTTGCAGTATACAGCCCTCCTCTGAATATACAACAGAATAAGTCAGGGCTTTCAGGCATGTGGTATAAAAGAACAAACTCACCTCTCATTTCTAAAAGAATTTAATTCTTTGAAACCTAAAAAAAAAGGGATTTTTAGGACAGGTACTATTTAAAAAAACAAAAAACTGTTTATTGAAAATAACCTATTAAAGATGAGATAATTGAAATGAAAATCCAACTAAGGATGTTTTGAAATTTACACTGCTAAAGGGAGATAACTGGAAAACAGTCCAAATATTGAAATATGAGCAGGACAGTTTCTGTTAGTTGTGTACATGTTCAGGTTTTACACCATCCTCGATATCCAGGGTTACATTCACTTTCACTCTCTACACCGCTGGAATATGTTGTAGCAAAATTGAAGGCACAATGATAGCTGTTTGATTGGTCTCCGGTAAAAATAACACCTGACCAATCGCTAGGCTGATACCTGTCCTTTGAAGCTTACAAAGGAGAGATGCCCGACTTCAAAGCCTGTTAATGTTTACTGTTAGTGACTGCGAGATTCTTTTGATGTACATCAAAGGAACAAACTAGTCTTCTCTGTTCATCCACAAAGTGGCGCACACCGAGCCTTCAATTTTGCTACGACATGTTCCAGTGGTGTAGAGAGCGAAAGTGAGCGTAACCCCTGGATATCGAGGATGATTTTACACTGACCTACTCATATTTCAAAACTAATTTTCTTGGTCTGAAAATATCCTTTTTTTTCCACAGCTCTACACCATTTTTGGAGGATTTTCACTCGATCTGGAGCATCCCTATTTCGCACCGATTTATTGTCATTATTAGTTTTAGTAATGGATAATGCAGAAAATTAAGGACAATTGTAAAATTCGACAAATGGTCTGGTTGTTGTTATATTGAAGACTTATCCATTATATTCTTTGAAAAGTACACAGAAGTGCATCTCACATTGATGATATTCATTATAAAGAAGAAAACTCATAACAAATCATTAGTATAATATGTAATGTAGCATACAACCTTAAATGAGAAGGGGGCGTTGACTACACAGTTGAGCCACAATAATTTGGTCACATGACTTAGCAATCAAAAATATTTAACTCACTCACCCCTGCATAATGAACTTTTCAAACCTTTGAATTGGAAGAGTTCAAATGTGTCTTCAGGGGTGAATGAGTTAAGGCTTCTATAGAGCTAATATGTCATCCGACGTCAGGAGTCGAATCTAAAGTTCCGATCACATGGGATTCGGACAAAACTTACATCTGGTACAAAGGGTGGGTCACACACTCCAGCCTGTAACCGCCTGAAGTTGGTCGCTTTGAAGAATTGATGGCCTTTCACCGCTTTGGCACCATTTTTTCCACAGGTACAACCTAGTCTGAGGTTCGGGTCTTTTTGTAAAAGCTGCAGAGATATAAACCAGAAACCTCAACTTCTATAACAAAGTAGAGTGAAGCCTGACTTCGCCGACACCAAACTCAAACACTGTAATTATATTGTGGTGGCGAGACAAAAAGTTTTGGAAATGGAACTACATATGTGTATTGTTGTCATACTGTTGCTAGGACTGCCAACGGATCATCCAGATCAATGATGGTAGAGTCTACTATAGTTACATAGGGATGAAAGGGTTTTAAGAAATCCATGTAAATGTGTAACTCACCTGAGTACATACATCCCTGCAGTCGTCGGAGAATTTGGATGAGTATACCTCGCGGTCCTCCCGCACACGACGATCAACCTCGTCACGCTTCACTTTCTCCTTCCTTGCCCTGAACGGACTCTGCGGATATTACAAAGTGTAATAATAGTACAAATTACATCGTCACATACTCTTACAACACAAGGTGCAATTCCATACATTCACCTTGCTCCAGAGCTAAGAGGAGTCATATGTATCTGTGGGATTGGTTCAAAAATATCCTTTGATCTTTTTCATTCATTGAAGCTATCTTTTGCAAAATCTCACATTTAAGAGTAATGTGAATGCTTTGTAACAAAAAAAAATGCAAATTCATTGGTTAAAATTTGTAATGATTGCTTAAAAAAGAAGATCGGCCATTGTGGATTATTTCCGTTTGAATTCAAACTCGGTAATATCTTAAAATTACTCTCCGATATTCAAATGTCAATGCCACAAAAAGTCTTATGGACATTTCTGATGTTATAATTTCAAATCTCACAGTTTATCAAGGTTACGACATTGACGAATGACTAAAAACAATGAAATATGGAGACGACACTGTAACATATTCAGAGAAGCAGGTTTGTACACTAAGCTGCGGCCATTTGTGCGACATACCTTGCCCTCGATCATTTCGTATATTATACAGCCGAGTCCCCACCAGTCCGGGCTAAAGGAGTACCGCTCATTCTTCACCACCTCCGGAGCTGTAAATACAAAGCCTCTGCTATCAAGGGAGCAGCTCCACATTGATGTTGAAATTATCATTGGACAGTCTCGCAAATCACACAGGCAAAATATTTTCTATATGCTATTATTGTAACAAGAGATCGTTACTTTTTCAATGCCTCCACTAGGAGTCGATCCCTTGACCTCTGGTTTACTAACTAGTCTTATACTCTACCAAATGAGCTAAAGAGAAATTCTCCCTAGATGAGTCAGTAGGAAGCAACTAGTATTTTACCAGGGTGACATTATCATTTATCTTTTCATTACGAGTAAATAGAATTCATGATTCCATAATTTTGTCAAAAATAATTAGGATGTATACATTTTTTCATCAACTTTTCATTTTATCAATAATGTTATAATCCCATACTTAATCAAGTAACAGGAAGGGATTTCATTTCCCAATGAATTCTATTATTTTAACACAGCCTTTAATGGTCTCTCTTTCTACTATCTTGCACTTTTCAGAGAAGCAGGAGGGGATTTATTTTCTGCGACTGATTTACCTACCGTCATATCCTAATTTAAACATGACCAACCCTACCCTTTCACGTACCTCTAACTTCACAGGGAACCAGGAGGCTTTTCTAGATTTGAATACATTCCTACACATTATAATTCAAGCGTGACCAACCCTCCCCTCCCCTTTCATACTGTACCTCACACTTTAAAGAGGAACCAGGAGAGGTTCTCCGATTGGACTACATTCCTACATATCCTAATTCAAGCATGACTGTTCTTCCAGTCTAAAACCACTTACCCATGTACCCCACCGTTCCGACACGACCTTTGATGGTCTCTCCGTCTGGGACCTCCTCTGCTAGTCCCAGATCAGAAATCCTTAGGTGACCTGTAAAACCACGAACCATAGACTTATTTTCCACATCAGTTCCAATTTAAAGGACTTTAGTCAAGTGTAAATTAATATTTGAATTTGATATTCTTCAAGTGTTTTTTCTATCTAAATTTTACAAAAACCTGTTCTTACATGAATTGGGAAAAATATAGCATGATTTTTTTTATCAAAATTGGGAAGACAGTTATATTTTTTTCTTCATTTGGGGGAAAATAAAGCACTTTCTTGTCAGGGGAAGCAGTCTGTATTCAAACTGTAAAACTAGGCCAAAGAATCTGTTTAATAATATATGTATAACAACAAATTTTGAATACTTATAAACAGATAATGAATACGGACAGATATTGAATACTTACCAAAGTCGTCAAGGAGAATATTTTCAGGTTTCAAATCTCTGTAAAAACAAACAGTCAAAGTTGACATTTATGATGAGCTAAATATAACTTTAGTTGTTCCTATATCATAAATTATTTCTGCATATGCTGCAACAATAATCAAGAATTTCCAAACAAATACAAGTATCTTTCAGCAGATCTCAAGACTGATCAGTGAATTAATTATCAATCCTTTCACCACTGCAGACCATAATTGACTCATCCAGGTCAATGTGTGGGGATGAAAGGGTTAAAAGACCCTATTGAAACTCTGGATGGCAAAATTTTACAATTTGTCATAAAATATTCAAAAAATATGTAGAATTCTGCTTCATGCTTTCGTAGATGTTGACCGATAATAATCAAATTATTCAAAAAATATGTAAAATTCTGCTTCATGCTTTCGTAGATGTTGACAGATAATAATCAACTTTATTATCACTATTTCAGATTTCCACAAAGTCCATGACAGCATCCAAAATACGGAGATAAGATATGAAATTTAAAAGTCCCTGTGATTACATGCACTGAATGCGACACATTTAATACTTGAAAATGAAGAAAATTATGCAGATTTCTTTTTCAGATATTTATTGAATTATTTTCCTGTATATAAATACTGACCAGAATAAAGAACAACTTCAACAAAATGATAGTTTGCATAATTACTCGGTGTTATTTCACAGACTTTATTATGTGTATAGGGTAATTGGGTTTAATTTTAAATGTTTCGAACATTCATAATGTCAGGGTAAATTTATCAAGACTGCAATATTTTAGCACACAGGTGACTATATGCATAACATTTCTATAGTGATAGGTGAAATTATAACACTGAGCAAATATGGATGTCACATGTGAAAGGTGGATGTTTCACAACAATATTTTCCTGGCGTATGTTATTATTCTAACAAACAGGTTTAATAAGGTTTGATATAATTTGCAATTTATGTTTTGAGACTCAACAGACCTGTACACAATCCTCTTCTGTTGGAGGTCCTCCAGACCACATGTGATTTCGGCCGCACAGAAGACTGCCCGCTCCTCTTCAAAGCCAGGGTTCCCCATATTGTGGATGTGGAACTTGAGGTCGCCCCCGTTCATCAGAGTTAATACTAGACACAACGCCTCTTTGGTTTCAAATGCATAGGCTAGGCTAACCTGGGAAACAGAAACAGCGTTTTTATCAGCAAACAACTTCACGGGATAAGTCAAAGACACTGTAAATAAAAATACTTATATATCTCCGCTTTAAAAATTCTAGGGAAAAGCTTATTAAGTATAATTATGTTATCAAAAGGGATCCATTATCCACAGGGGCATGGGTGTCTACTTGAAAGTAGACATTTTTACTATGTCCACCTTTAATATTACAGCAGCCCAAACTGACCTTAACACCAGAATCATTAACACTTATTTAGGCCAATTTCAACGAAAGTAAGGACTTACAATTATCACTGGTTTTTTCTACTGGTGTTGCTACTTGTACCAGTAGGGATGAAGAATTAAGCTATAGCAATCCATAATAAAACAACACAGAAGAGATCCATTGGCTGCCAAAATCCAGATATCATAGCAGATTAGGAGATACAGCTTATACAATTCATTGGTTTTCATAAATGGTTTATAAGCTACAGAAAGGATCTATTATCTCCATAAACAAGATGCAGATACTTTCGTGCTTGTTTTGACTGTCATTTCAAAGTCTTAGTTTCATAATTCAAAACGCACCAATAAAAAGCTTAGGGTCGAGGGTAAAATAATTGGGCAGGTCGAGATTTAGTAAACCAACATTCATTTTTGGCCTGTCACCTTTGTTTCAGATGCACATACCTGACAAAGATCCCCTGAATCTACACTGGTAGTAGTCGAGTTTGACAACTTAAATCAATTTTCAACAATAACACTTGATTCCTTGTAGACATAATCTTGAGAATTGAAGAACTTCTAACAACCTTTAACAGTCTCTTCATGTATAGAATAATGTATGAAATCCAGCACCCTAAGTGTCAACATAGTTCAAAAGCTGGAAGCTGAACTCATTCACCCCTATATATTTAAACTGGACTTGCCCATTCTTTTGATTTGGTAAGGTTCAAATCTGACTTTCGGGGTGAATGGGTTAAGGTTATTGGTGTTAAGAGATCAGTTTATTGGGTGTAAGGGAGTTAACTCCAACAAAACAAGGAATCAGTTTGGCATGTATGTGTACATTGTATACATGTGGACTATAAAAACACCGTAAAAGTGGCAGTAATAAAGTTTTTATCTCTGCACTAGTGCACACAACGCGACCACCTGGGTTTTAGGGACTAGCACATCATACAGCCACAAATATACACCGGTGTGTTAGCCAGTACAGTGTACAACACAACTTAGCTTAACGACCACACAGTAACCCTACAGTCCAGCCACCATGTACACTCAACAAAGTCATTTGCAACATATTCTGGGGAAAATTTTAAAAGGTGAAATCTGAAATAATCCATGAAAAAACAAATAAATGTGCTTATAAATTCGTTGACAAGGTAGCTCTGTTGGCTAGAGCAACAGTGTATTAATCGGCGTTCCAGGGTTTGACACGGTTGATTACATTTTGTCCATTTCAATGAATACTGATCTTGACCAATTGCATTATTGTTTACATTTTGTCTATTTCATCTTTTTTTCATAACAGTTCAGTAAGGTTTGGCACTTTTTTTTCAGAAATGATTGATCAAAGCTATTATGCCTGAAACAGAGTTTCCAATGCATAATCCCAGTTTTTGGCAGTGGTATAGGGTTCCTTATATATTTACCTAGCCTCCTTTCTACAGCGTACATTCACATTTTTACACCAGTGATCTCAAATTTGTGAAACCAACTATGGAATTTTATACTTACAACAAACCGTGAATTGACTTTTTGTAGAATCTGTTTTTCATTGAGAGCCATCCTCTCTCCATTCCTCTTCTTTATCCTCTTCTTTTCCAGCTTTTTACATGCATACATTTTCCCAGTAGCCCTCACCTGACAAGCACACACCTCCCCGAACCCACCCTTCCCCAAAACCCGGTACATCCGAAACGTATTCTTGGTCACAGGTTGTCTGAAACACAAGAAATCAGCAAAATATAACAGCCTCTTTAGTAATGTGATTTTTTCCTGTTTTAATAGTTACATTCACTACAATAAGGAATCGTTTTTTGACATTGGCAAGATTGAGAATAATCAGACCAATTTATGAATTAATTTAACGAATTAAAAACATTACAAAATGATATGCTCAAAACCCATACTTTTCACAATTAATTTACATTTGTCAAAATAAAAAACATAATTTCATGATATTATTACTTCTTTAATAGCACTCAACTACATCTACCTGTATCTAATTAACATACATAAAATCTACGTTGCAGACATTTCAGATTACAGTTAGATTTACCTCCTTTGTTCTTGATATGCAATGTGTATTTATTATCAGGGGTAGACACTAGCTATTTTTGCCTGGTATTACTAGTCACTAGATGAACAGATTATTTGCCTGTCCTATGTCAATTTAATTAGACCAAGATTTCCTCAAGGAAACATCTCAAGCACGGAACATAACACATAGTTAAAAGTGGTCAACATTAATAATAAATACGTACTGCCGTGATCGACAATGTGAAGCTTCAGGAAAATCTTGACAACTGTCATGCAGTATGTCTGTATTTTAAGCAGTTTTCCAAAAGGAATATTCTTATATTATAATTTCACAAGACCAAAGGTTCAGTTAGGTTTGGTGATTAATCCTTTCATCACCGTAGATCATAATGTGCTCATCTATATCAATGCATAGTCGAGTCTACTAAAGTTACATAGGGGTGAAAGGGTTAACAAGTCATTGCTGAAATCTAGCCCTGGACTAGAGGACAATTGTGAGTGACGAAACTCTGTTTACGTAAATTTTGAAGAAGTTCCACATGACCCGATATGATATTCCCATTCTTTCTGTATTGTTGCATATTTGAAACAATACAGCCTGTTTAAACTCACTCACCCCTGAAACCACATTTGAACTCTTCCAATTCAAAGGTTGGTATAGTTCATTATGAAATTTCAGGGGTGAATGAGTTAGCATGTGTTAAGTATTTAATAGTTTACACTTCCATTAGGCAAAATCAAGTTGAAAATATAATGAAAATATTTTTAAGAATTGTCCAAAAGCATCGGCCAGAACATTACTGCTATGTGACAATTAAAAGCTACTTACCCTTCCAGCCACTTCCACTGTAGATACCGCTTAAAATACATACTATCTAAAAAATCTCTGAACGGCTCTCCATGTAAATATTCTAAAATTATCCTGAAAGATAAAAGATACAAACAATGGTTAAATGAAAATCGTTCACAGTGGAATCTTATTCGGGTACTTTTGAGAATTATTTTTTTTAACATTTTAAGGATCCCAGTCCCACTGTACTCTGGTTTCCCTTATAAACAGTAATTACCTCCCCTTATTTAAGCTCCTGGTTATGTTTTTTGTTTGTTTGTGTTATACGTCCTATTGACAGCTATGGTCATTTAAAGACGTGCAAGGTTTTGGTGGTGGAGGAAAGCTGGAGTTCCCCCGAGACAAACCACCAACCTACGGCCAGTACCTGGCGACTGCCCCACATAGGCCTCAAACCCGCAACCCAGTGGTGGAGGGCTAGTGGTAGCGGAATGTCAGACGCCTTAATCACTCGGCTCAGCTGGTTAGAGAGACAGTAAAACAATACCTTGTAGAAACAAAGGGACCCATATGGCAGCTAGAGGATTGCTCATCCAATTCTATAATTATCTTAACTTTACAAGAAGAATACATGTTTTAGTTTATTTCAGCTATTTAGGTAGCCATCTCATATTTCTAATCATTAATGACCTACCTAAGGATTTGAGCTAATCAAACTATGTACCGGCTATGAAAGGAACACTTGCGTACCACATTTGGCTAAAACTGATCTGGTAAAAATTGAGAAATAGTCGAAAATGTTTCAACCAATCGTAGGCCGAAGCAGCTATCTTGGATTTTAAATCAGCCTGAAAAATAACAACTGGTCATGAGATGATGGTTTGCACCTATTTTCATTAACAATCGCCAAGGACAGATTGGGACAAAAGAACAAAATATATACTTTTATCCCTTTTCCCCTTATAACCCCAGCTCATGCTTTTATACATACCCCAAAGGGAGCTTCATACACCTTTTATTTATACCCTTATCACGAATGGGCATCTCCAAATAAAAATTTGCTCATAATTTCTATTGTGGTTTTTAAGTACGTAGTTTTGTACGAAGTCAGTCAATGTGCCCTGTTATTAGCTCCCTCGGCCCCTTGGGTCTGAGCTGATGAGTTGATAAACAGACATGGGTTAGTGTACCTGTACTGTAGGTACCTATATTCTGTTACAACCGAAACAGCTATAATTACGTTTGGCTTAATGGCTCTAAGTAATTACTCCAGGCTTGCAACAATGACATTATTGGGCCATTACGAGGTATTAGAGCACCGTTATACAACAACCGAGCCGATTGGACTGGTTTTTTCACCATTCCTACCCACACAGTAGTAACTATAGATTATCGTGATGTAATACAGGTATCATGTCTGTTGAAACAAAGTTTGGATAGCTAGGAGAGCCGAGATCAACCTTGACCAGATTCTTGATTATTTACGTGTTTAACAACTCTCCGAGTCTCTCCTAGCTGAAATTACAGATTTTAACATTTTCTGTCTGCTTTTGAGAATTCTTATATTCTAAGCAATTTTTGGACCAGAAAAATGATTTTCTGTGTTATAATCATGATCAAAATTACGGAAAAAAATAGTCACGTAAGCTGAAATAGAATTTCTCTCTTTGGCAGTAAATATTCTTTCAAGAAAGGAAACTTTAACTGAAACTTTCTGTGTGAGTGCCATGGAGTGATCCCTATAGCTACATGTATATGTCACTGGATTCACTTCTGCATTGCAGGTAACACGAAAGCAACAAATTACAAATCATTATCATAAATATGGCGTGACCTTGCATAGCAGAAATTATTCCTTCAGACTTTGTTACAGCACTTTTAGACAGAGGCGACTACTTACTGTGTACACGTATTAAACAGTTCCTTCCCTGATGTGTTGTCCGAGATGGACTCCTTGATAGCCGTCACATGATTACCGTTTATTTGACTGACATAGTCGGGAGACTGAAACGAAACAAAGATAAACAATAGATCATCAATCCATTCAAGCCCACATCAGTATGTTCTCACTTTTCCAGAGGAAATTGATTATCACTTCTTCTCAGCATTCTCCTTATTTAAAAGCGTTGTTAGAATTGAGGAATATTTCCTTGGATGATGATTTTTCCCATTAATCTGGTAATGTTTCTTTTCCATTGAAAAACTGGAGCAAAGGAACAATCTTGATTTTTTTGGGTCTACAGATTGTACATCAGATAACAATGTACAATCTATAGAACCAAAAAATTCAAGATTGTTCCTTAACTCCAGTTTTTCAATGGAAAAGAAACATTACTAGATTTATGAGAAAATCCTTCATTCAAGGAAATTTTCCTTAATTCTAACGATGCTTTTAAGTGGGGAAAATGCTGAGAAGGAGTTTCTTCAATGCCAGAGTCCGACCACTCGGTGTTGTATCACCATTAAGTAGTGTTCCCGTTTGTTAGTAATTTTCTGACTTTTGAGCTGTTTAACCATTCATCACTAACATGAAGTCTTATATATCTGAAAGGAAGATGGTTCTTATAATTCCTTTTTTCACAAAAACATCACCACCACAAGGTTAACATCCAAGGACCTCTGAAGCTAAAACAGGAGAGATGGACACATTTTTTTCAGAAACATTACTGAGAATACTTTCAAATTGTTTAAACTCCCATAACAGGCCTGTAACTCATAATTGTCTCAGTGAAAATATAGAGAAATTAACATAAATTTAACAGGGAAAAACCCCTTTAGTGCCTTTATACAATAGAAAATGATGGAATTCAGCGCTTTCAGTAGATCCCCGAGAACATCTTTTGGACTCCTCAAAATGAGCTTTGACTCTTGAGTTTGAGAATGAATATATATATGTATATCTGACATGTGTGTTGACCCTCTGAGTGTTAATCAAGGATCAACTGAAAACCTCGACTCACTGTCTTTAGTTAAGGAACATTCATGAAACTGCAGCCAGGACACGAAGATTTAAGATGATAACTTCCGTCTCTGTGACACTGAAGTTATACTAAAAATACATAATTAAGTTGCCTTTTTAAAGGAAGCCTGTCTATCAAATGAAATTTCCCAAAGTATACTAGTACCTATTTGTATAGCTGGGTGACCTAAAACAATCAGGGTCAAGGACACATTAATTAGCAGATCACCTACCTTACCCTGAAGCATGCATATTTTGCCCTCTTTTACCTGCAGTTGCTTAACTTATACTTGTGTAACCTTCAAATGCTACCATCCTCCTCAAGCGAGTTGATGATTTAAACATTTACAAGTTCGAAACATCTCATTTTAATCAAACAAATCTGCTGATGTAAATGATGATATCATTATCAGTTAGAAAACAATATAAATCTTGTTCGTTTGCTTTGTATTCTCATTTTTGCCCCAATCTTAACACGTTCACCTCTGACAAAATATTCCAACCTTTGAATTGTTAGAGTTCAAAATGTGTCTTCAGGGGTGAAATTTATGTACATACAAATATACATTTTCAACTATTGAAAATGAAAAACATCAGAAAGTGTGCATTAATCACATTGTTCCACTTTTACTGGACAAATCTGATATGGGAAGACATTACTGGATGGATATCATAAAACACTCAATCAAAGATACAGTTATTACGGAATAAAAGTTTCCAATAAATCTATAGTTAAGTTTTTTGCATGCCAGTCCAGGATCCTTATGAAAAATATATATACAACATATATCCAAATTCCTGTTAAGTATTTTTAGGTAGCATATTAACTAATTCACCCCCTGAAATTTCATAATGAACTATTCCAACCTTTGAATCAGAAGAGTTTAAATGTGTCTTCAGAGATGAATGAGTTAAGGTTGTCAGCTATTTATAATTTATATAGATATATGAACATGTTAAGGTACATGTATAGGCAATTCCTAATTGTGTCAAACTTTTTATCAACAAATTGTAGTACTGTATCATAACAGACAGACAGACCGACAAACACAGAGGACAGACCGACAAACAGACAGACAGGACAAACAGAGGACAGACCAACAAACAGACAGACAGATCGACAAACAGACAGACAGACTGACAAACACAGAGGACAGACTGACAAAGAGACAGACCGACAAAGAAACAGACACACAAACACAGAGGACAGACCGACAAACAGACAGACAGGACAAACAGAGGACAGACCAACAAACAGACAGACATAATGACAAACAGACAGACAGACTGACAAACACAGAGGACAGACCGACAAAGAGACAGACCGACAAAGAAACAGACACACAAACACAGACCTACAAAGAAACAGACACACAAAGACAGAGGACAGACCGACAAAGAAACAAACACACAAACACAGAGGACAGACCGACAAAGAGACAGACCGACAAAGAAACAGACACACAAACACAGAGGACAGACCTACAAACAGACAGACAGACCGACAAACACACAGGACAGACCGACAAGGAAACAGACACACAAACACAGAGGACAGACCGACAAACAGACAGACAGACCGACAAACACACAGGACAGACCGACAAGGAAACAGACACACAAACACAGAGGACAAACAAACAACGAGACAGACACACAAACACAGAGGACACCCCTACAAACAGACATACACACAAACACAGCGGACAGACCTACAAACAGACAGAAAGACCCACAAACACACAGGACAGACCGACAAAGAAACAGACACACAAACACAGAGGACAAACCAACAAAGAGACAGACACACAAACACAGAGGACAGACCTACAAAGAGACAGACACACACACACAGGACAGACCTACAAACAGACATACACACAAACACAGAGGACAGACCTACAAACAGACAGACAGACCGACAAACACACAGGACAGACCGACAAAGAAACAGACACACAAACACAGAGGATAGACGGACAAAGAGACAGACACACAAACACACAGGACACACCTACAAACAGACATACACACAAACACAGAGGACAGACCTACAAACAGACAGACAGACCGACAAACACACAGGACAGACCGACAAAGAAACAGACACACAAACACAGAGGATAGACGGACAAAGAGACAGACACACAAACACACAGGACACACCTACAAACAGACATACACACAAACACAGAGGACAGACCTACAAACAGACAGACAGACCGACAAACACACAGGACAGACCTACAAAGAAACAGACACACAAAGACAGAGGATAGACGGACAAAGAGACAAACACGCAAACACAAATGACAGACCTACAAACAGACATACACACAAACACAGGACAGACCTACAAACAGACAGACAGACCGACAAACACACAGGACAGACCGACAAAGAAACAAACACACAAACACAGAGGACAGACCGAGAAACAGACATACACACAAACACAGAGGACAGACCGATAAAGAGACAGACACACAAACACAGGACAGACCAACAAACAGACAGACACACAAACACAGGACAGACCAACAAACAGACAGACAGCCCGACAAACACACAGGACAGACCTACAAAGAAACAGACACACAAAGACAGAGGACAGACCGACAAAGAGACAGACACACAAACACAGAGGACAGACCGAGAAACAGACATACACACAAACACAGGACAGACCTACAAACAGACAGACACACAAACACAGAGGACAGACCGATAAAGAGACAGACACACAAACACAAAGGACAGACACACAAAGAGACAGACACACCAACACAAAGGACAGACCAACAAAGAGACAGACACACAAACACAAAGGACAGACACACAAACACAAAGGACAGACACACAAACAGACAGACACACAAACACATAGGACAGACCTACTAACAGACAGACACACAGACATTCTCTACTTCCTCATTGTAGAGATTTTACACATGCTACACATATATGTGTGACAATGTAGTAGATTGAAATTGAAACCCATCTTTTCCTTTACATAAACCTTGTATTATACATAACTAACACACACTGTTATCCATACTCTCTGATGTTCTTTTTCGGAACTCCTAAAAGATATATGACTCTAAATTGAAGAACTGACAATTTTACTGGGTTTATTATCTACATCAATATTACAACGATCACTGCCACAAAAACTCTCCGGTTATGAAATGAACACGAAATCAAAGTGTTGGTCCAGTACTTACAACATATCCTCTGTACCTTGTTTATCATGACATTTTATCATGATCCCATCGTTCTCGCTATAGAGGTTCAACAGTACTACCCAGTATCAGAATCAACATCACATCACAAGGAAACTGCATAGGTTATGAAAACATGTTTTGTAATAAAAAAAAAATCCGAGATTTTCTCCCGAGATTCCGTCTTTAAATGAGATAAAGCATTCACAGGATGCTTCAAACCAGATCTAGACTTAAACTCAAGTAACATTAGCTGAAGTGTTTTCGGATCTGTCAGTAACCGATCTCTCACCAAAGACGTAGGCACAACAGATAACCCTCCCAACTCCAAATCTGGAGACTTAACTAAAGCTTTTAATATTATCTCTCTCTCAAAATTATCTCTGATCTTAAGTATTTGCTGCCAGAAGAATTCCGTATTTTGATGTGTAAGACTTCTCATCTTATCTCTTAAACATTCTTTTCCTGCTTGGCCAAAATTTTGACTTTCAGGAATCATCACAGCCAATGTCAATGTGATGATATATACACAACCAAGATTTTGAAGAAAAAATAAATTTTCAACAATGAAGTCCAAATTTTTTACTGGATACATTAAAGCTATCACAACTTATAATGTCCATTTGAAAAAAAAAAACATTAATTTATATTTTGAAGCATTTTTCTCTCCAATTTTTCTGACTTTTTAAACCTGAAACACTATCACAACTTCCTATATAATGTTAACAGTATCTGATAATTTAATTAAAGCAAAATGGAAATTTTGGAATATTTTAACTTTCAGAGCAAGCAATCTTCACAGCTGAAGGATAAAAATGAACAACAAAATGTGTGCAATTTTCTTAACATCTTTTCCATCATTATCAAAATATCTTAAGATACCAAAGCATCTAACGGATAGAAAATGAAAGAAAAGTGTATCTCAGCCTCCCAATATGCCTGTGTGTAATTACTCAAGACCCATCTATTTAACACTTGGTTCGGACCGCAGACTGCCAATGTTTCCAATATGGCAACCTCTGGCATTTACGTCCCCTGTATAGGGCAATCAATAATTGTGCCCAAGCTTGGAGACCGAAATTACTTTATTTTTTCGTAAGCTCCACGATTCATAGCATGCTACAGGTCCTCCATCCCTCAAACGACTGCTTCCTATTGACTAATTCAATAACAAGCTCGGCACATCGTACACAAACTGAGCAGCTCGCCAAGTCCATCGTATTACTCCTGTTCGGTATATTATACACATATATATACCCATATAGTGTGTATTAGGCTAAAATGATTGCCCTAAATATCATACAGGTACAGGTTTCTCAAAGTCAGAAATAATCAAGCTGCATATTATATATATTGATATCAGTTTACCCGGTAACTCACTCAATTTATATATTATTTGAAAAGTCTAGCTGATAGTCAGTTGGACTTGAAAACTTGTCATTATACATATATTAGCAAGGAACGTTATAGGGAATTTTGACACTGTGAAACGGTAGCATTTAGAGTTCATTTCTGACGCGAATCTCAACTGGGGTACCAAACAATTTATTTGTAATTTTAAATTATCAGCTAGAAAAACATACTACATACCTGGTGAAATTATCTACAGATTAAGATATTTATATAAACAAGTAATAGCCAGCATCAATTAATGACGAATTGGAATAGGTAAATGAACTGCATCTTGAAACCTTGCAGTTCTAAATTCAGTTCTACACTCTGTTTCAACTGCATTGGAAAAGTTGAAACAGAGTGTAGAACTGAATTTAGAACTGCAAGGTAGTGAGTCTACTTGTCGAGGTTCCCTCCAACTCTCCTCACATCGCTTCAATATAGGTCAATATTCGCAGTACTTATGTTCAGGAAAGCTAGCTCATATGACTGAGAATCCTCGTTTTTTTGTCAGCGTTGATTAAACTATTTGATGTTTAGAAACACGTGTTGCAAGTACGTCATGTTAGTCGACTTCAGCATTCCATTTATAGTTATCAATTTGCAGTTAAGTGGTGACGTAGTACAAGAGAGATCAATATTTACATATGTTTATTTCAGTATTTATGCAACATCGCAACAAAAATCAGTTATTAATAAAATTATCTCATCAGGATATCACGACATTAGTATGTCATTAGTATAATTGTACCTGGACGGTATATCACGAACCAGATCACCTGTGCTGAAAAATGCCAATTATAACCACAAACATGATGGTAACATAAATAGCACATAAATACACTGTTGGTCAGTAGGTCAGGGTTCAGATCATGTGAATGTCGGATTGGCACACACAAATATATAGTCCAGGTGAAGGAAATTGACACATTCTGTCACATGCCTGTCATGATCAGTCGCAACACTAATGAGGGGTCGTTTTAGTCATATTTCAGATAAATAAATGACAATCTACTGTATGGATGTGGCTGACCTTAAATCTCCTAGGAATGAATACTACCCGCCAGTGTAGGTGGCCTTAGGGCTGCAACAATACGCATACCTCACGACACAATACGTATTGCAGTACGATGCTTACGATACGATATGTATCACGATCTGTTTAATAGGTAAACTTCATAATGATTGTTTGCAGGATTTTATCAAGTTTTGTCATAGTGAACATTATCAAAATATAATATTGTATAATATGACTGCACAGTGGACCGTACCTTTATACCAAGGAATCAAAAGGTATAAGTACACTTTTTTTAAATGTTTAGTAAAAATCGATTGATCATTTAAGTAGTTAGTGTATCACGATACAGGCAAACAAAACAAGTCAATACCATAAACAAGAAAGTATCGCGATAGGATATATCGTTGCAGCACTAGCTAGTTGGCCTATCTGCTGGACCAGGTTAGGTTTTTACAATGAAGAGTAGCAGTACTACACCATCCCATTTCTGCAGGCCTCCGAAACCTATTTTTTAGTTGATTTATTTTTTTACATTTCTTATCTACATGTATTTTTATAATTAAGGGATCCCTGTCCCACTGCAGTGTGGTTTTCCCTATAAACATTATCCTCCTATTAACTTCCATGGATAATACTGTGGTACAGTAGGCTAGGCGACTTCCGTTGACCCGGTAGCTCAATCGGTTAGAGCCATATAGTATATGACAATCAGTACACTCAGAACATTGTTGTTGATATATATTTTATTTATTTGATGTATATTATTTTTCATAAAAGTCGGACAAGGTATGGTCATCTTTTCTGAAATGATTTATTTATCAAAGTTAAATTCCAGCCAGAAAAATCAATTTCCAATACTCAGTTACAGCTTTTGGCAGTGGTACGGGGATCCTTAAGGGTAAATAACAATTAATGTAATCATTGCATTGTGACAAAAGTAAACTGAAATAGGAAGATAATGGTAACTGGTTTTTACTTGTTTTTGCTTGAAAAAATAAACAAGAGGCTTATAGGGCCTGTATCACTCACATGCTTGTTTAATTATCTGAAACTGAGCCTTCAGGGGAGCAATACACTCTAGATCTCCACCTGCATGTAACTCATTCACCACTGAAGACACATTTGGACTCTTCCAATTCAAAGGTTGGAATAGTTCATTATGAAATTTTAGGGGTGAATGAGTTAAAGCAATTGATTCCAAGGTCCAAAGGACTAAGATAGTTTTTAATCAAAGAAATTTACCTTGATTGTTGTATATATATTTGTGTACATGGGTATAGGTGAGAATGTCAATTGTTTCCATGTCATGACCCTGGGACCAAGTCCCCAGGGATAGGGCAAGACTCCTGAGCTAATCCTGGAAGCATGATTATGTTTATCTCTTCACCCTTAGCAAACAGTTATATGATAACAGTCAGGATTTGAGCTAATGACTAAGTTAACAGGGGCAGGCCATGACCCTGGCGCCAACGCTGGTAGCATGATGGTGTTCATCTTTCATTCATGTCCAGCAATTGTATATTGTTTGGGGTGGGGATCGTGACCATTCCATGTTATATTTTATGACCCAGGTATCTAAGTCCAAGGGAAGACTATTAATAGAAGTATGTTTCTCATTCATTAATTGAAATTAACCGAAATACATGTAAAAGAAGGTTTGAAATTCAAAAAATATATACATTTCATTACAAAACCATGATAATTGATATATAAATATGCTATATCAACCTTGCCTACAATAAACAAACAATTTTGACTCAAAAATTCTCCAGGTGTGAATCAACCTAGCTGCTGTATGTACATGTCTTTCAGTTGTACCTGTCCCTTGAAATATTCAAATTTAATGCTGACTGTTAAACTCATTCACCCCTGAAGTTTCATAATGAACTATTCCAACCTTTGAATTGGAAGAGTTCAAATGCGTCTTCAGGGGTGAATGAGTTAATAGTGTGATTTTCTGTACCATGTTTTAATTTGTATCATGTCAAAACTATTTGCATCAAGCTTGTAGTTAAAATCAAAACCACAGCTGCCGTGTTCCGTCACATGTGGTTTATCAACCGAGTCTGACAAAGGTTTGGTTACACCTGCTGCATGGTTAATAATTGCAGGTTTACATGTATATATATAAACAAATCAGTAACTCCTCGTCCAAAACTTCGATTCTTTTTAGTGACATGGGACATTCTTCCGTTGCAATTAAAACAAATCCATGATTAACATTAAAAGAAGGGCTTCAGATTTTTCTCCTATTTTTTAATGCTTAAATGATTGGATTAACGACCCTGGTTTCACTCTGTGATTTAGCCTGGAGATAAAACGACAGCTGCACATATGTTCAATTTCAAAATGGCGATTTGTAATATTGCTATGTAGCATATAATAATGACTTTCATAAATTTAGACAACTTATTATCAGTTTATTGTAGTAACCAGACTTTTCAGCATTTTTTATTTCCAGTACTGAGCTTTGACAACAAAACTTTAAAGGAAAGGTCCGTTTGACACATGTTTTGACATCAAAGTTTTACTTTCTACACAAACAACGTACGTATTAAACGTGTCACAACGTTTCAAGCCCGACCGGTCCCTTTGTCAACCTATGACTGAGTGCACTTTGACATCACACATTTCCAAACTGATGAATCTTATTGAAGATAGGTTTCGACTTCCCAAAATTCAAGGAAAATTCTAAATGACTATGGAAATCGTTAAATGTCAAGGGTCACCTGAAAGCTAAACACCATGAAACTAAAATTTGATGTTAAAGTACATGGCCAGTGTGTTTCAAGTCAACCAATTATGTCCACTATTATTTCATTCCTCACCACATGCGAACACTGATTTTTTTTCCATTAAGTTAGGAAGAGGCCTTTTTGTCTCATTTTGGGAGGAAAATATATCAATCGGGAAAGAATTTTTTAGGAGTAGACTGCAACCTTTTGGAATAAGGCATGATGGGAAATAATTCATTGAGAAAAGGGACCATTATAGGCCCCAAAAATCCCCCCAAAAAAAACCTGGTATAGCATCACTAGTGCATTGAACCTGTTGTGTTTTTAAGTCACAATTTTTCATACATACAAGGACCTCGAGGAGACCATCAAAAATCTGCCTAGGTCAGTGTTTTTTTTAAATCGAAGGAATGAAAAATCAGTTTCTAGTCACGTTAGAAAGGAAGCTGCTGAAAACAGATTGATGAGGAAAAGTTATCAGCAGGTTTTGACGTCAGATAAGACAGGCGGTCATGATCAGTTCCATATAGGACTCGATGAAATTTCTTGTTGGGAAGGGGATTAAGGGGGGAGATAACCCAAATGCTAGGGGGTGGAGTAATAAAAACAATAATTTGAGGTTCTTATATACCGCTTTATCACAACCTAGTTTGTAGGTCGTCTCAAAGCGGTTCACAAATTATTATCCGTGGTTATAGGGCCTTTCAACCAGCCAATAAATTTCTCAACTCCCTGGGGAGCATACAGTCGAAGCACTGCCCAACCACGTACTCATTTACACTGCTGAGTAGAATAGAACAAGCGGAGTAAAGTATCTTGCTAAAAGATACAACACATTGCCGTGCCGTGGCGCGAACTCGCAACCCTTCGGTCACGAGCCTGGCGTTCTACCTCTGGACTACTGTGTATCCAACCCAGTTATGCAGGGGAAAAAACTTTGGCCCTCAAGCCTCAAATAGGAGTAATTTCAGCTGATTCAATTTATGATACCTACCAATAGAACTTCTGAAACACTTATCATTATTGTGCATGTAAGTAGGACATGACAGGGCAAATCCCGTATTTGACATAATGAAGACACTGTGCAAGAGTAAATATGAACTGGGGCACTTATATTTCGGCACTTTTCCTCGAACAACATACATTGTATTTTGACAATTTTTCCACTGTTGATTTCCCCATTAATAAACTGATTTATTATTCTAAAAGATTGCATTTGCTACTGTTTCAGCAGATAATTTTTCATTGCAGTGTTGCTTTCATTAAAAACACCTGTGCACAGTGCCAATTTGGTCCCTTTAATAATTTAATTCACCAAAAAACAAAATAGAAGAAATCTAGAAATTCTAAAAATCCACAATGAAAAATAAAATCACAAATTGTTCCAATTTAGATTTGTGTTATGTTTTTAAAATCCTGAAGGGGTGACCTTATTACTTCAAAAACGGTATTACCAAAAATGTCCCCAAAATAAATATTTATAATATCTGGACATCTGCTACATACCTTTGAATTTAGATATTTTTCAAACACTTCGGTGGCCTTGGTAGGTCTTTTTTCATCTGGTGCAACTTCATAATCATTCTATTGAATAAAAGAAAAAAAAAATTGTGAATAAGTACATGTAAAAGAATATTAATTTAGTGACGAATCTGTTTCGGGACTTCCGTGCAGCATTGAAATTGAGTTTACTGACTCCTGACTGGAGAGGCATTGTAAACAATTCCCATTATCCACACATGGATTTTACAACAGGACTGATTTATTGGTTAATACAAAAGTCATGACATTTGGTTGAACTTTGACCATATATATCATAAATATATGTATACATGTATATGTTGTTGTTATTTGAACTCTTGACTGCTTATAATATATATATAACGTACCATATTCGCCGTAATTAACGCACATGGCGCTTAAAAATTAACTATATATATGCAGGACAGCTTATTAGGATGATAACATGCGAGTTATAAATAAAACAAGTTCTGCAGCTTCACCCGTTGCTACAGTATAACAGAAGGACCTTATATATAACTCCTCCCTAAAAACGGGGAGTGGCACT
The DNA here is from genome assembly GCF_002113885.1 of Mizuhopecten yessoensis. Classification (NCBI taxonomy): domain Eukaryota; kingdom Metazoa; phylum Mollusca; class Bivalvia; order Pectinida; family Pectinidae; genus Mizuhopecten; species Mizuhopecten yessoensis. The sequence continues at coordinate 2,290,700 of NW_018406415.1, forward strand.
AATTATGGCAATTATATCCTTATAAACAGCTGGGTATTTGAGTGGGTAACAGGCTAAGTCCCTGTGTGTTTAGTTATAAAGTCGCCTGCTTCACCAACATTCCTTAATTTATGGCTTTCCATAGGGAAACAGAAATCTTTCTTGTAATTCAGTGGTGTCTTCCTACATGGAATATCTCATTCACCCCTGAAATTTCGTAATGAACTATTCCAACCTTTGATTTGGAAGAGTTCAAATGTGTCTTCAGGGGTGAATGATCAGTTTAAGGGAACGTTTGTTCAACTCTAGGGGACTGTACATTTCTGGGACATTACCATTGGACCTGCATTGTCAGTGTTAGAGAGACTCACTAAACTTATTTTGCATGTTGGCTTTTCAGACTACAAAGTAAAAACTACATTTAACTGTGGTACCCTAAAGAACATCATATTGATTGTTTGTAGAACAGTTACAATTCCACTTGGCTAGTAATTTTTACATCAAAATATACACATTTACATAAAACTGTTAAAAGTTGATGTATAATGTGTTTAGATTAGGCAAGACCAAAAAATATGTGCATTTCCTGTAACATGTTGGGAAAAAATAGGGAAGGTAAATAAAATTTTATTTTAACAAATAATTAATATAGTTTATATAGGAGATTGATCGCATCTCGACTAACAGCGCTTCTTTGAAAATTGACTTTAAAGGTTTAGGGTAGGCACAAGGGTAGATAGGGTTACCAGAAACACCCAAATCTTTTTTGTTTGGCCTTAAAGGATATTCAGCAGATACATTTAATTTAACAAAACTTTTTTCCCCCTCATAAATGTAGTTCCCCAGGTTTTGTATGACTTTGTGATCATGCATAGTTTGATTTTCCCTTTGTAGTCGGAAAATTTACCTTTTATCAAGCTTCTCAAAAATTAGATATTGATTTATTTAATGATTAATGACATAAGATGTGTTTCATAAGGAATATATTTTCAGCCAAATGAGTCACGATGTTATGTTTTTTCGTTATAACACATGATACTTAAACATTTTTGCTATTATTCCGGCCTAATGAGCCCATGACAATACCACTGTGTTAACAATCTATCCGTTGTCTTTATACTGCGGACCATGCTCGAGTTGGCTTAATATAGGATCTATTGACATTCATGACCCTCAAAAAATGACAGATCAAATCAACATGCGTGATAAATGTACCGCTTGGGACCATATACACCATAAAAACAAATTTTAGATTTAAATGAATAAAAAAAAAAAAATCCATCTTTCAAGACTTATAAATTTACAAATATGTTTAATTAAGGTAATGTTTTTATACTCTTTCAACAAGAGCTTGATAAATTAAAATGTTTTGACGCCACTCAATCTTAATTGAATTACAACATCAAAAACGGAATAACCCAAACAGTTGCCAATATTTTTTTATTCCAGTTGACCTCATCATATATAGGTATATATATACACGTGTATACCTCTGACCCCAAAATTCTCCCATAAACGGTCAGACTGACATCAAACACCCGTGACACAAAGCTGGGAACCAGAATATATTTCCTTTGCTTCATATTTTGAAGAAGAAAAAATGGCTTCCATGAACGCAAATGTGTCAAGTGTTGGGAGATCTAGACAAGGAGGTGGATTATCAGAACAATTTCGTAAAGGAACCAGTTTATTCTCATTTTTGTAAGTATTGTCAAGGACCTGTTAATAACTGCCAACTTGTGATCAGCCTATGTTTTAGGGAACATATTTCTATACAAAAGGGTCCCAAGTAATTCAGCTGTGTCTGATCACAACCTAGCCACCTATGCTGGGAGCGAAGTTGTCGGCATGATTTACCTCTGCTTTGCTGTGATATGCAAAAATTATTTTGACTCAGATATAAATGGTTTGTTTGTTTGGAGTTTTTTGGGGGTTTTTTGGGGTGGGGGTCATTGTTTTTGTTTGAAACATTGACCAATTGACCAAACAAAATAATTTCCTCCATAATATTAATTTAACCAATATGTTATTTGTGATGTCGTAACAATATCTGTGTAATTACATGCCGTGTCATTCTGATTCTACCTTTGATTGGTTAAATTCATACCTAATAACTAATCGTGGCGATTTTAATTCAGCATTAAATGGTTTATCGAGTTATAAGAGTAAAGCTTAAAACGTATCAACTTAAAATTCTGTAAAACAAAACATGAAATGTCCCTATCGCGATGTAAGATTTATTTCATTGTTTGACAATATTTCATGAGGACCCTGGCAGGAGAATTTTGTTAATTAAATGTCAGATTTGAGATTTCCGTGTTGTAATTAAAGGAAGTCAGGCATGATATATTTGTCCTGATACTTTCACGATTTTCAACATTTTCGCTATATATATAACTATTTTTGGCTTTCAATCTTGTACAATAAATCCACTAGACTGACTACCAGCCCCCAAATTTTTATGAACTACATTTTAGTTCTAGCTTATTTCCCCTTAGTTTAGAATCAAACATCCTAGTCATCAAAATTATTAAGAGTTAAAAAAATAAATAATCATTCAATATTCTAGAGACGGAGGCCAGTTTGTGACTCCACTAGGTTCGTACTATTTGACATTTTACAGATCAGTCTTTTCACAGAAAATGTAATGTCTGCTCCTTGGTACAATTGATAGTATGATACATGGTTTTTTTTCAAAATGAATTAAAATTATACATGTATATATATTGCAGTTGCATTTCTGAACACAGTCTAAGTATACAGCACTGTTAAAGTAAAGCTTATACTACAGTTGTGGGATCGCACGATGTGTGCATTAACGATGTGTGCACGAAGTGCGAACGATAAACAAATGGACGATCGTTGCTTGCGCACATTTGTGCGGACAATCGACGAACGTTGTGCGATAACAATCGTGGTTGGTGTAAATTGAGGAATGGCTTAATAACAAATACGGTTTCCTGTTTAAACATGTAAACTTGATTTTTTAGTATTTTTTCTATATTCAAGCTACATCTTTAAGCTGAACCCTCTGTCTATACTTTCTTAAATTTAGAAATGGTGATATCTGTATTTTTTAAAGGACCTTTATAGACACATGTAAAATTACAACACAGTCTCGGCAACACAGGTAAACATAGCCACTTTGTACCTGGACCGTAGTTTCCCCCCACCCGGGGCACTTACGTAACTCGCCAAGGTGTGAAAACCAGGTGAAGAGGAGCTATAGACCAAAACGAATGTAAATAACAAATATTAAACGTCCAGTTGTGTTTTCATAACGGTCAAACGGTATCAAATATCAGCTCTGTGTGTCAGACAAAAACCAGGTAAAACTCTGGTCACTCTTCAAATTGTTATTTACCTGTTCTGTTACCGAGGACCCAAACCAATTCTTGACAGTCTAATGGTCACTGTATACTGTGTTACACGCATTGTAAAATTATATATAATCTAAATTATAGAGATGAGATAATTACAGTAATCTATACAATGTACATTATTGCATATGAGCCTTCCGTATTATTTTCATTTCGTAATATTGATCAACAAATTGTACCAAATCGCACAGTTGTGCGGAGAGAAGCGCACAACGGGGCGAACAATTGTTAAATCGCACAGTTGTGCGCACATGATGTGTGGACGATGTGCGGACGGTCTGTGAACGATGCATGCACGGTGTGCTTTTGGTGCGTTGTGCGGTCACACAAATGTACTATAGCTATTGTATCATAATATTTCAGATCTATTTCATAAAATGTATGTTTGTATTGAAGGAAGCTTGTTACAAATTAACAGGAGTTCATTTAAACAGTTCATTTAATTCCATGAGATATAATTGGCACAAGTTTGTACTTGTCCGAATATTTTTGGCTCGGGTTCCTAGTTTTAAAATTACAAATCTATTCTCTTCCTGACCAATAAAAAATTCATCATTTTGTGAACTTATTAAAATAAGTTCAATCGTTTCTTTTGAGATTTCAATTCCACCGAAATTAATTTTTTAACAAATATCATTTTTGTTACATTGTCCGGTTTATAAATCAACCTTTAACTTCAATGTTGGCATACATGCAAAGGATTTACTTTCGTTTTAAAATTGTTAATTGGCTACTTCCTCATAAGTCTTCATAAGTCACTGAAACATCACATAAATAAGGTTTTCAATCATCCCATATTTCCAGAGAAGAAATCACTTGAGCAGTATTGCCGAATTACCATTTTTAGCTGCTCCTGGAACCCCTTCAGGGGTAATCTCCTCTATTTACAAATGTAGAATCCCATCACCTGCAAATGCTTTCTACCAAATATGGTTGATATCCATCTCCTTGTTTCAGTGGGAAAAACTCTGTATATATGTTAGGTAGATTTTAGTATTTAATGTTTTGTATGTTTTCTCACTGAAACTTGTCATCATGACATAGATTATGCTTGGCTGCAGTCAGTGCAATTTCTTATATAAATTCTTAACAATACATGCTACAAATAACATACAACAAATTGAAATATTTGATTTACCACTATTGTGAAATTTTAGGACGAGGAAGAAAGATGGGAAGAGAAAGTCTGATCCTGTCAAGGTACAACGAGAGCGTGTGCGACAATTCAGTGTTTGGTTTCAAGAACGTGAGAAGGCGAAGGATCGTGAATATCTACAACGGCGGAGGAAACGTGAAGACAAGAGAGAGGAGGCCAAAAAACTGACAGGGCAGTTACGATTCTTGTATGTCCCAACAAGCTTTCTTCTCTTTACAGGGACCCTACTCCTTGTAATGAGTATTGTCCCAGGAATTGGGTCTAACACCATCTTCTGGAAGAAGCGTGAAATATTCCACGTTGTTGGTCCAGTCATCTTGGGCTTTGGAATAATAATGTTGATGGTTACAGAAGCAATACTAAGCCATCGAAAATCCCATTTGGCCAGATTACACCGCATGGATGACTTAAAATGCGAAGAGCGAAGGATGGCTATTTCCCAGGAGCCGTGCAAACATCAACAAAAACTTCTCGACACATATTTCAAGTCTGATAGAAAATGTGCATGTCGTTTTGACCTGGTCATCGGAAAAAAGAAACCGATGGTTTCTGTGGAGACCCAGACAGATGACATACTATTAGTGGAGTTCGTTCAGAAGACGCATGGCCGAGGTTCATTCCGGAAACCCAAACATAAGTTGTGTAAGATGGAGTCCGTAGACAGTGCGGCATACAGCATGGAGTCCTCTGCTACATGTTTCACTGACCTGTATGATGCTGATGAAGAAGAGGATGTTCAGTCGATCTTGGAGGAAGAAGGTTGTCCTCTCATATTGGATGCTAACAGGCAACTTTCCGATATTGGCTTCGTACCAGTCGTCCCCAAGATATCACACCAAACGGTGGGGCCAGTAACCAATGGCATTCCTTCTATAGTCTCACCATTGCCTTCCAATAATATTCATGAATTTCAACCTTATAAGCTGCACACCCAGCCAATTAAACATTTTGAAAATGTGATTACGGATCAAAGTCTGTCAATACCGTGTGAACCATTCCGTGACCGTGCTAATTCGGAAGGTCTCATTAATCAATCATTTCAGCGTGGCATTTCCATAGATATCAGTGATAGTGAGTCAGAATCTGTATTTCCTCCTCCGCAACAGCCCAATCACGCTGAAAGGCATCTTCAGATTCCAAAGCCATCGACCTTGAATAATTCTGTGCCAAACCTAGCCAACACCGCAGTCACTAGTCCCCTCCTGTGTGTTGACCTAGATACAGCTACTGGAAGGTCTAGCTGGACCACCTTCGAGTAGGAGACACCGGAGCAGCTTACATTTATACTGAAGATATATGTAATGGCCACTTTCAGTATTACGGACAATGATATTTTTGAGTGAAAACATCCTTTGAATATAAATATATATATATATATGAAGGTGATCTTTCATGAGAGCAGCGATATGTCTTCCAAGAGCAAAGACTCTGTTTTCCTGGAAAGGTGTACACCATCGACAGTCATCCATATTTGTGAACATCTTTGCATGGTGATAATGTGTGTTATGCATGTCTTTTTCTTGGAAGTCTTGAAATATTTACATGCATATGGTAATACATGTACAGTATTTATCATCTGGACGAAAAAATAATCATTCCCTCACTCAGAGTTAAAACTTTGGGATAGACATTTAAGAATCTTACCCCAATTGTTGAGTCTTAATATAACCCCAAAGTGGAAAAAGATTCCATTATATTGCATAGCTAGGTCTATTGCAGTATGTAAAGTATGCAGATGGATTTTCAAAAACATCTCTCATTCTTGAAATTTGTTCAACATGCAATTCTGAAAAGTACTGAACATCCGGGTGGAGTGCCAATTTACAGTGAAGGTAAAGGGTACCCCTGTGCAGAACATTCAACTTGAAATATTCTCCTATGAATAGAATATGAATCAACCTAATGGAGCTTTATCTGGCTTACAGTTACTTCCCTTTGCAATATATTCATCTTTCATTTTGATACTATGCATATAACAATTCCCAGATAACACTGGTAAAAGATCTGCAGAGGCAGTTCCTAACTCTGATTCCTCTAATTTCCAATTTTCTATTTTACCAGTTTACCCAACTATTATTCTATAAAATGCATCCAAAGGTGTTTTATATATAGTATCTTTTGAAAAATATTTTAACACACTCACCCCTGAAATTTCATAATGAACTATTCCAACCTTTGAATTAGAAGAGTTCAAATGTAACTTCAGGGGTAAAAGAGCTAAAAACATTTTTATCATAATTGTGCCTGTGGGTAACAACATGTTTTAACATAAAGATATTTTTATCTTAAGTTGTCTTTCTGAAGATGCATACATGTTCACCTTACAAACTTATATTATCATCAAAACATGAAAAGCTGTAGTTGTAATCTAGCTGTCATTATTATATCATTTCAGACAAGTTTCAAACCAAAATGGAAACACTTCCTTTTTTTTCCCATTGAAAATATCTGACAAATATAATAACCTTATCGATTTCACAGAGAAAGAAGATATATTTCATGCGGAAAGAGATTTTTTCAAATAAAATGTTATAATTATCTCATTCAAAACTCATCATCATCCAGCTGGTTATACAAACAGAAACGTTTTTTGTCGACATTACAGTGTATAGATCTGTACATGTGTATAATCTGGCATGTTTAGTCTTGCAGAGGCTCTGCTTCTTGCCGTCATATCTTTCATACACTTAATTTTTTGTCCTATACCATACTTGTGTGCCAAGAATAAATATTTCTAACTCTGTGCAGCAATTTTTTTAATGACTTTTTTGTAACAGTAACCATTGATAAAACTTGGAGCTTAATATAAAATATGAAAAGGTTTGAGTTTGTATGTATAACTATCAATTTAACAGCTCCTTCTGTAGATAGGGACGTAGACTTGGGAAAGCCTGCATCTATCGTTAGGTGATTTACGTCAAAGCCACCATAGACGAGAGCATCAACATTATAATATAAGAAAGTCCAGGACAAAATACAGGTTTCCAATTGATACAGGTTTTGGTCGAGCAACAGCAGGACTTTGGTGGAGATAATACAGTTTCAGTATAAGTAGAAGCAAACAATATTATAACACCTCCTGAAAAAATATTCCCGCAACCTTATATAATTTATTGTGTTCTCCATTAGTGGATGGGATACATATCTGAGTCTTTAACAAACCATTTGGATTGAAATGTCTCGCCTGTGCCCGCTTTGACCATCAATACACATGTCAAGTTTGGTTGGGATAGCACTTACAGTTTCAGAGAAACTAAGTTATACACATAATTTTGAAATATGTTTATTTTCAAATTCATAAAACAGAACAATAACAGCGAATAAACATTTTCAAGACAACTAACAACCATTTAAGTATTACTATTTATATTAAGGCTACCCACACCACTACCAAAAACTCTCAGTGTGTTTGTATTGGAAACTGTTCTATTCCAGCATGACTATATATATTAAATGCAGTCGACCCTTGTTATCTTGAACTCTTTTAACTCGAAGACCCGTTTATCTCAAAGTATTTCTCCGGTCCCGGCCAAATCTGTTCTTTATCTTAGTAAATAAAACTCTGATAATTCGAACCCTGAAAAGTCGAAAAACTTGGATACCTCGAAATAAAATATTGGTTTCAATAGCGTTAATCCAACATAGTATCCAAATTTCATTTTGTCACTTGTTAATTCTTTGATACAAATAAAACGCAAAAGTACGACATTTCGCCATTCCATGTTTATGAACATCTTTCGTAAGTAGACTAGCATGAAATCAGTAAAAAAGAATTTATGATAAAGCTTAGGACTGTTAAGTTTACGGACTGTCAAAACCATGTTATTCATAATAAAAAACAAACTGCATCAATGTTGATCAACAGTAATCTGTACTTACTGCGAGTCTGTTTAATGATTTGTACACGTAAACAGACGACAGTGCAAACCGGAAAATTGGTCACAAAGCGTGGTCATGCATAAAAGAGTTCCACAGTTGAAATCACAACCTAGGACAGCTTGACGGGTTCATGTTTTTACAGGAGCCAGTATGGCTTTGAAAGTCGATCGAGAGATTTAAGAACAAAACGATAATTGCTGTTGATTACATCGAGTTGAGGAGGTGTCAGGTGTCATATTTGGCTTTAATGAATCAATGTGTCACATGTACGATATAATTTGTTTGTGTGTTTTCATTTACAGAATCAACTATGCGTGCACTCCATTACAGTGATTTGTTTTAGACTTGCGCACTTTAATTTCCGCATTGTAAACTACGAGATCAGAGACAGCGGGATAGTTCGGTTTGAAATGTAACACTTCAGAAGTAAAACTTGACGGACTTACAAATACAAATGCAGACCTGGAAAGATTTGCCAAGATCTATACTAGCCAAAAACAACATTTAATCACTAGGCCCGTCCATATTTAATAACGAATTCACACAATGGTCCAACCGTTTTGATCGCGTTTAAAAAACGAAAGACGTTTTTCTGAAATAACTTACTCTAATTTTGTAAGCGTGTTTATTGTAAAATTACATAGCTGTATTTGTTATATTGATTACGTATATCATTTATCGATTGATTACAAGCATTGGCTATTAATGAAATCAACAACTGCTAGTGCTATGTCCCAACAGCAAATTTCATACCAAATCTATGAACCCACATAACTTGAATACTCGGATAACTCGAAGTTTTCCCACGACCCCGTCGACTCCGAGATAACGAGGTTCGACTGTATATCATTAGTACATCATCTCTGAAAAGAAAAACAGAGCTTGCAGGACTTTCGTAGAAAATAATAAAGACGAAATAAACAAAATGCAATCAACATAAGCACTGAGTGTGAAATATTAGGCGGGACTAGACTGGGATTCAAACTCTGGACTTCAGATTGTTATACTATTGCTATAACTGATTGAGCTTCCTGGTCAACGGAAGAGTACTAGCCAAAATGTGCTTTATTGATGGCAATGTGTCTGTTTTGGTTTGTTTGTGTTTTACATCCTATTAACATTGGTCATTTTAGTGTGTGCCAAGCTTTGGTTGCGGAGGAAAACTGGAGTACCTGGAGAAAAACCAGCTACCTAGGGGCAATATCTGGCAACTATCCCACGTAGGCCTCAAACATTGAGATGCAATAATTATAACCACTTGGCCACCTGGCCCCAGCTGTGTGTTAGCCTATACTGACCTACAGCTAAATGCCATAGGTTCAAATCACAGCAATGACAACAGTAAATCAATGCTGTCCGTCCTTTATAAAACAACAGTTAATCAATGCTGTTGGTCCTTTATAAAAAAAAAGTAAATCAATGCTGTCCGTCCTTTATAAAAAAAAAGTAAATCAATGCTGTCCGTCCTTTATAAAACAAAAGTAAATCAATGCTGTCCGTCCTTTATAAAACAAAAGTAAATCAATGCTGTCCGTCCTTTATAAAACAAAAGTAAATCAATGCTGTCTGTCCTTTATAAAACAACAGTAAATCAATGCTGTTGGTCCTTTATAAAACAACAGTTAATCAATGTTATTGGTCCTTTTTAGAACAAGACACGTCATCTAAACTATTCCAGTCTACACAACTGTGAAAATGTGATTTCCTATTTTTAATAATGGCCAATTTGATTTTTTAGGCTTTTTACATGCACTGATAAAAACCACAGTGACTATATCTATAAATTTTGCTATATAGTAATCACTTGTGAAAAGATGTTGGCTGACCTAACTTCCTTAAGACCGTGTCTGGAAATTTGGTGGGGATTGGTATGAAGGGGCAAAAAAAGACATTTTCTATTTTGAAGTCGTTAGGAGATATATTTGGAAGAACATGAAGATACCCATTTTTTTCATGTTAAAAAGAGTTTATTGAACAGATAATTCTAAAATTTCAGAATCACTTCATGATAAATTCAACAAGGTTACCGCGAGCGGTATATAATACGCCCGCCACACATTGAATGAGCAATTGTTTGTATGATTGAAATATATGAAGCATTTGTGAGTAATTGATATTAAAAGAGAAATCATTCAACATAACTGGTAGATCAATGAGTGCAATACAACATCATGGAATGCATGCATCGCATTAATGAAACCAAGGGGAATAACTCCAATAATTACGGTCGAATAATGGAGGTTATCAAACTTGTCAGAGGTTTCATGGTAATTAACCTTGTTGTGAAGTTTGAAGTTAATCCGTTAATAATTACTCGAGATATCGAGCGGACACTGTTTCGGCAAGTCCATAAAGGGGCATAACTCCACAAATTATGGTCGGATAATGGCGGTTATCGAACTTGTCCGAGGTTTCATGGTAATTAACCTTGTTGTGAAGTTTGAAGTTAATCCGTTAATAATTACTCGAGATATCGAGCGGACATCGTTCGCATACCCGCATGCCCGCCCGCCCGCCCGATGGGCTTCGACGGGCGTATAAAAAGTACATAGGAAAAAGATAATAGGCTCACAACCCCTGACTTCTCTTTAGATGTTAACCGTTTGAAGCATTGGTGGAATCAGTTTTTAAATATCATTTCAATAAAAATTGACAATAGCAGGGACATGGCCTGTATCAGTACTTTGTTTATGTTAAGCAGAAAAATACCAGCTATCAGATTACCTTGAAATTCTCTTGCCATGAAGAAAATATTAAATTTTGCTTTGTTTGAACCGCTTGTTTCGTCTGCCATTGCTAAGCAGTACATATGGAAAAATGTTAATTCTATGAGACTTACCACCATGTCTAGGAAACTGATGGCTTTGGCAAGTGTGGGTGTTCGGAAACAGTACATGCGGAACAATTCGCGTCCAATTGGCTGTTGTTCCACAATATAGTGATACGACTGAGCTGCAACAGAAATGTTCATGTTTAATAAGTTGTGTAAACAAAGGAGAGACAAACAGATTACCTCCCCTTATCATGAAATGCTACCCACTTTCTTTCAATGGTTATACATGTACTTAGTTATATATATGAATTATTTATAAACAAAGGATAAGAAAAGACAACAAATAGATTAGGTATTAATTTCAATGGTTAGTCTAAATTGTACATCAAGGAAGACAAATAATGTATTAACACAGCAACAATTGGATAATGTCCCTCTCAGTATAAAATGCTACCAATTGACTTGAAACAGCATAAATCTTTGCTTTTCATTCACCAAATTTTACAAATAATTCATGAACAAAGAACAACAAATAATACTATAACTGTAACTATAAACACTTTAGCAACAGCAAGTTAGTATCATTTTGACAAAGGTGAAATATTGTCTAGTTCTAGTACACACCAATCTGACAATGATATTGTTCATCAAAACATCATGAAATTCTGCATGTTATTATACTTAAAGTGAATCGTATTTCATCTTTGATGGACCACAATAATTTGTACATCTAAAAGCAGTTAAATTGAATGTGACTTTAACATCTTTCTTTAATCTTTACTTAATAACAAGCCTGTTTCCCTATAAATTACATCTACACTACATGAAAAATGAAATTCAAAAAATGAATACTTACAAATTTTATTTTTTATATCCATACACCCAGTTATATGGGGAAATTTCAAAATTTGTTTCCATTTTTTGCTTTTCCCCTTCCGCTTTCCACCACCACCTAAAATAAAGAGCAATACAGTATATGGTTAACATCATAATAGACATTCAATTTTGGCAATTATATGCATGTTGAAGGATTTCACTTGGTATTCACACAATCATCAAATGCTTACAGCAACCACTACATTAGACATAATCCATCGTTTTAATGAAATCTGAATATATCTGATGGAAACAGGATTATGTACACTGAGGCAGACCCAGAATATTCAGCTGGGGTGGAGGTCGGCAACAGGCGAGAATCTGAGTATGATTTTATGGAGGGATGAGGACCAGAGCCCTGGTCCTGGTCACGGTGAGGGGTGCGGGATGCCCTTCTGCATATACATGCATAATTGCCAACCCTCCCTATTTAGGAAGGAGACACCCGATTTTGGGCCCATAAATTAAGTCCCGATTTTGGACCCATAAGTTAAGTATTTTCAACTAGTGAATTTGTTAAACTATTACTATATTTTAAGATGTGATGATTTTATCTGAAAAAACAACTTAAAATATGTCATTTTAAAGGATTATTTTGTCTCTAAGGAGTAGATACACAACTTTATTCATGTTTTTATCTTGAGCATGTAGAATCTCCCCTGTGGAAATTTCAAAAAGTTGGCAAGTATGGTACATGCAATGTAGTTGCCTCGACAAACACTTGGTCTACAGTTTCCCCAGCAATGTCCTTCCTGTATATACCTCCTACTATTTTGGAAGGGATTATAAAAAGTACCTAAATACCTTTGAAAAACAATGTACATGAATATATAAATGTATGTAAAAGTCGTACATGTAAGTGAAAGAAAAGTCTGTTTTTATGGAACATGATATCTGGTAATCCTAACTCACAAGATGACCATTAACTAGATTCCATAGGACCAGGTACCCCGGTGCTGCCCTGCTAACTAATACACACACAGCTGGGATATGTCCAGACAACAGTAACCGATGACCAAAGTATGCAGTCCAAATTCATTCAAGTAATAAAGCTAAGGTCAACATTAGGCCAAAAATACAGGTTTTGTTGTCCAAAAGATAGACTCGGTATGTGGACAATCAGATGTTTTCTTTACTTTTTTTTTTTGTATATTGGTGGGGGGTTTTCAAAAATAACCCGAGAAATTAAAAAGATATGGATATATGCAAAACCAAAATATAAAGGATTGTTTGGAGACAAGAAACATTTTTTGGCTAAATCAGAAATATTTCATCAAAGTAGGCTCTAGGGATGGTCAGGAAATTCACCATGTAAATGTATACAAGGGGATATATTTAATCTTGAGCTGATGACAGTCCTTCAGATAGTGGATATTATAGAAGACCTTATTTTGTATACATGTGGGAACTAATAGCTTGATTACTTTAAACGAAACATTTTCTAGAATAATCATTGGCTATAAAAGTTATCATACTACTTTTAGAGGTCATTTCGGACTGTAAGTAGACCCTTGACTTCCGAAATGAGCCTTGACTTTTTGAGTTTTAAAAGACAGGTGGGCTACAAAGCTATTTGACATATGTTTGGACTCTCCAAAGTTCAGGTAGACTTTTCTTTGATTTCTGAAATTTCTTAAAGCCAATGGTCAATGAAAAGCCCCGTCATTTTAAAGGTTTATCGAAAACAACATCACACCACAATACCTAACCTGTTCGTTTTTCATAACAGAATAATTCCAGTCCAACTTGTTGTGTGAAAAATGAATATAGGAAACGAGGAAATAACATAATTTTAACAGGAAAATAACTTTTTTAAGACTAATATGCATTATAGAAAAGCGGTGGGTCCATACAGTACCTTACAACAGATCACATCTATATTTGAAATATAACATGTTAATAAACATACGTAATAATTGTAGTAAGGTACAATACAATGACATCGTTACATACGCAACATGAAAAACAAAACTCAAGGTGATGTTTTCATTTGATTCTCTGTCTAACTATTTATAAAACGTGAAATTTGCCAGGCTTCGGGGTTGATTTCTATTGACGTTGTTTCCATTTCGTCGAATGTTTACAAGACAAGCTGATTCTCACCTCATAAACATCATATGTATACATTGGGAATTTGTTTGAGAGCCTCCATAAATAAATATGACCCAAAAATCCTAGACAACAGTCATTTTTTCAACTTAGAATAAAGATAACTATTAACCAAACCTGTTAATCGCGAGAGCTACGTACACATGCCCAAGATAAATATATTTATAATAATAAACTTTGGTATAGCTACACTATATACTACAAGGGGCGATTCAGAATGGATGTATACTGGTACACGCACATGTATATATCCAAAATGCCAGGGATATATCACACACAAAAAAATAACTGCAATATGTATGCATCTTTTATTGAGAGAAACAGCAGTTTTTGCCCAGCAATGGGAACGAGTGATAAATAGTCCTATACACACCTGGAGAACACGCTACCATGCACGATGTTCCTACATAGGTGGTTTATGTACCATAAAATACACAGCATATACTGCCCTCTATTAAATCGTTAATGTTGTCTCATTTACTGTCTTTACACGACAAGAAATTGGAATCTATCTCAGATGACTATGATCAAGTTCAAGACCTAGATCATTTGTACAACGTTATTCGACACAACAATGTACCTGTGCATCGCAAATCAGTACTCATATATATATATATGCGGTGTTTTTTCCCATTACCTGGTTTTATCTTGCAGGTAAAAATCAAAACTTCCTTCCGCATAAAAAGCATGTGTAATAAATTAAGAAGGAAATACCAGCTATTACTGCCAGCTATATGGCTGCTTCAACATCAATCTTTCACACATTCGTGGGAAATTTCAAATTCAATTATGATGGTAAATCAAAATATGTTCACTATGCATGTACATGTATAATATATATATATAATGATCATGATAAATCCTTACAGTCTATAGTGGTAGGACGCTGGGCTCGTGATACTTTTGTCTGCTTGTTCTAGTCTACTCAGCTGTAACTGAGTATGCGGTTGGGCAGTGCTGGAATTGTTGAATGAAAGTCTAAGTTCTATAAATCATTGACCAGACCTGGTCAGGCCTGGGAGGAGGGGGTCTACATAGCAACCTCCTTATAACCTGACCGAACAAAATTACATTTACGCTGGTACACCAAACCTGGATGACATTGAATTAACTCATTCAAACCTGAAGACCCATTTAAACTCTTCCGATTCAAATGTTGGAATAGTTCATTTTAAAATCTCAAAGGTGAATGAGTTAAGTAACATAACTTGACCTAGGACACCACTGGATAGAAATACATCTCAGGCTACTTGCCTGAAAATCCTCATACATACTGGGGGTATATTTTTTTTTTATAAATAATCCACAATGTGTATAATAAAAAAAATCTGAATCAGGAAAATATTAAGTTTCAATAAATGCCCACGCAAGAGAACTTGAAAAAGATACATGTATAAAGTTTACTGCCATCAGTCACTACAAACTCAAGACTCAAGATTCGTATAAACTTTATAACAAAAATTTAAAAAGGAAGTCAGATTTTTTTTGAAAGAGAAAATGTGTCAAGTTGTCAGCGACAATAATCTGCACAGCTGATGTTACGTACACATGCATGGTCTGCAATTATTTTGTCCAGGGGGCCCTTTCCAATTAGCCATTTCTCATCTGACCACAGATGGCTCTGCAGCTGGTGTGCAGGACCCAACATTGACAAGAGTTTAGTCACCAAACAAGGCCATTTCCCAATTAAGGCCAAGCTTATACAATATTGTTTGCTTGCCACTGAGAGACTTGATTCTAGTATTATAGGTAAGTTAAATATTAAACTTTGTCAGCATTTTCACTACACTACAAGGGTGGGCTTATTACCAGGCATGGACCTGTTACTGGAAAAATTAGGTATGTCTGTATAGATGAAGGTCAAGGTAATATATACAATAATTCATTTTGTGGTCCTTCATCAAGTCAAACTCAGCTATTCTGTTTTTTTATTCTCCTCTTGTCGCTTCAACCAAAAAAGTAACTACCGGTGTATATATATATACATAAATATTAAAACAAATCTTTAAAATGTTTTGGATTCCCAGCATTTTTTGTATCCATTTAATACCAAGGCAGTCCCGATGTGAACCCTACAGTGGTATAACATATACATTACTGTAAACAGGTGTTCATGCAGGCTCCATTAAGAAATGTTTCATTTGGACAGAAAATCACTCCATATATATAATATTATATATCAACATGACATATTCTCATCAACAAGATGAAGGGTAAAATTACACACAGTGACAGATTTATTCCTGTACCACACGAACTCCACACAAACTCCTAAAGCTTATTATATAGATTGTTGAAACAGAATCTACAATATCAAAATACAAAATTTAACATCTGTGTAATATTGTCTTGTAAGATCAATTTTGTTACCCAATATGTTTACCCATGTAGCCTGTTACTGCAACCCGAGCTTAATGTCACAATGACGTGACAGTTAAAATAAAATGACTTGACAGACTTTTTACGAAGTCACCATCATTTTTTTTTTTTTTTAAATTGGGTGATGGGGGAGGGGGGTCGAAATCTTATTTCCAAAAGTCTACTGGTCATGAAAGCTCAGATTATTCACTTCTATTGTTCTTGATTGGAAGGCACAAAATAGACAAAAGATATCAATATAAATTATAATTGGCAATCATATTAAAGATTATACATTCATTACTTTATTGTGTAGTCATGATCAGATCAAGCTAGAAGATGGGTAAAAAAAATTGAATTATTTGTGAATATGAGTAAATGTGGATAGAAGTGGAGCTCAACTCGAATTCTAAGAAAAGAAAGAAGAGATAATTATAAATGCAAACACTAATAAAAGTCATTCAAGCAGGAAATATAGGCCATGGTGACATACAATTGACACATGTATCCTATATGGTTTAGTTCACCAGATGTACCAATATACTGCAGGGCTCAACAATAAGGGTAGCCTGCTGATAGTCTGTGACTCAGTGAAATCTCCAGCTGGACTAGTGGTTCTAAACGCTAATATAGCCAAACTGACTTGTCAAAAAATGGTATCATTTATCATGTTGAATAATACTGGGTTATATAAAATTAGTGGGATTTGCACATGGACCAGCAAAATTAGAAATGTTAGCACTACTGACTAATGGATTTTTAAAAATATTTCTAACCCTGATATATCAAGTTTGATGACTGTTGGACTTCCAGAATAAAAGAAGTAGAAATGCCAAATAAATGGAAGTCAGTGCAATGGAAAATATAGGTCACAGTGACCAACTTTAAGAATAAAACAAAATAAATATATTGGTATAATTCTCAAGATGTACAATGATGTTTGACGACTCTTTAACTTCGAGTATTAGAGTAACAGAGCTAAACACAAAAGTTTAACCATAACGTGGTATGGACAGATCAGCTGAATTAATCTAGCCAAGCTACCATCGCTTCAACTATATGTTTCAGAGGTAAAAATATGTGTTTTCTAGTGATGAACATAAAAGATCACATTGACCTCATTAAAAAAACAGAACTGCACAGTTTTGAGTCCAAATCTATAATCATGTTATAAAAAATGTCCAAAACTATTTCAAAGCCTGCTGTACAAACTCAACGATCGTTCTGCAAAATAATCTGTTGCAATTTCAGATAACTTAATATTGCCCTAAGGATCATAGAAAAAGATGCATAGAGTCTTTGATATAACTAAACAATTAAACTATTAACCAACATCTTCCATTGAGCTCTAGGAATTACTATGGTTCATCTGTTTGATATTCAAACTACAAAAGAGTATGCTCGATAACCATCGGAACATCATCAAGTTAATACCTAAACAAATTAGTATTTTCCCTTTTTACAACCTTGTGACATGTTATTGCCCTGCTAAAACTATCAGATCTAAAAAAAATGTTTTCTTCTGCATCTGAATCAGAAGAAACTTTGATTGATCCAGTCCCAAAGTTGAAAATTATTCAATTTATACATCTTTTCATCCTTGACTATATGTCTCTGCAATCAATACAAAATTTTACAAAGTGCTTACACTAAGGCCAAAAAAAAGGGTCTGTTTAGGGTTCCCGTCCGACCCTAGCTTTTTACCCCAGACCCAAAACTTTTTGATGAAAAAAAATAACAAAATAACAAACAAAAAACCCACTGATTTTCGAATTTTAGAAGGTTCCTTGCCTTTCAAAATGGCTTCCAGCTCCGTGTTGGCGCTAAATGTCATCATATGGAGCTCAATTTGCCTCCAAATGAACCTTGTTTATGTTATTCTTTGTTTTACATACAATAGTAGGGTCATAATCACATGACCAAAAATATACAAAAAACAAAAAAACACTGACCTACCTACCCTAGTTTTTTTGCCCATGCAACCCTAAACAGACTATATTTTTGTTGGCCTAAATTGGAACTTAATGATAATCCCTGTCCCACTGCAGATACAACGCTACAGAATTCCACAGTAGTTTTTATTCATATTAAAGTAATCCCCCTTAACCAATATACCCCTAAAGTCACATTTGAACCTTACCAAATCAATGACTTGGCCAGTCCAGTTTGAATATGTAGGGATGAATGAGCTTATATAACTTCTGTATGACTTGGCCAGGGAACTGTACCATTGATGGTATAGATCAGTTTATTAAAGCAACCGTATTGTTAACGAGGTCAAGGGTATCAGAACTGTCTGCGGTACTTTTTTACATTTTCACTTTCAGATTTTTTAAATGATATGTTACGCTGCCCTCAGATGCTTCCCTACGGCAGCTGTATCACGTCTGAAATTTCATAATGAACTATTTCAACCTTTGAGTTAAAAGAGTTCAAACAGGTCTTCAGGGGTGAATGAGTTTAGATCAGAACAAAGAGGGGCCCAGAGGGCAGAATGATAACATTTTTTTTTAATTTGCAATTCTATCTATATACAGGGCTTTTTCTGGGGGGGTTTTGTGACTCTAAATTAAAATTTTGTTATATTTCTAATCAAAATTCTTGGTGTTATTTCCCAAAATCTCTTTAAAATTTCCCAATTCTCAGCTTGTATACAGATGACATTTTAACAAAAAGATCGAAAATGAAAACCTCTTTGAAATGAAATAACAAGCCATGATTTGGATTGATATGTCTCAGTCGCCTGTGCCCCGCTTTGACCAACAATACACATGTCAAGTTTGGTTGGTCGAGCACTTATATATTTTCAGAGAAACTAACTTAAATGCAAAAACTTAATGTTGATGGAGATGCTGACAAAGTCAATGGACCATGAAAGGTAGGCTGCATCCAAGTTTGGTTGGTCTAGCACATACACTTTTAGTGAAACCAACTTAAACGCAGAAACTTAATGTTTACGCCACCACTGGAAAAGCAACACTTTAGTCTTGCAGTGATGATATAATTCAGAAAATTTCCAATTTAGTTTACCATGATATTTTTTCACATTTCTAAAAGCCACTGGCCCTATTCTTAAAATGGTGAGAAAAAAGCCTTGAAATAATTTCCCTATGAAACTCAGTCTGCTAAGGTTTTAATTAAGTTTTGGCCACATTCATTTGGTGATTTTGGGGATGAAATAATTGTTTTAACCGATTGGGAATTTAAGTCAAGTTTGGAAATAAAAAGGCCATTTTTCAATGTAAAGCGGTCATTATCCTATCAGCTATCATATAATTATCTGCAAGACAGAAACAGTTACATGATTTTGTTTTAATCAGCCTTCAGGCTTGTACTCAAAATATGAAATGGTGCACCCCTGTAAAATAATAAATGTATGAGGAGTTCTGATTTTTTAGTTTTTCATTCGTATAATTAGTCGTGAACATTTTTCACACAGAACAAAATTCTTATAGCAGGTACTATACCTATATTTATGACTACTAATACAATAGTATGTTGATAATTTCCGGGACCAAAGTCAAAAATGATAGAAAATCATCCTTGAGGTGTTTTTCAAAGGTAGGACAACATGTCCTGATTTAATTGTATGAATATTTTTAAATATCGAAGGCCTGTTTTTCTTATTTCAAGGTAGCAGCATTCACATAAAGGACAAATCTAGGTTAACACTCAATTTATGATAGATACGTCGGAGAAAAAAATAATATAAACAACTGTGATGGGTATCCCAAATGTGGAATGAGATACCAGGATAGTACCACTGCTATATATGAATATCCAGAACATTTAACATTCAATGATCAATCCATGGTCTATTACAACGGAAAATTCACACATACCTGACCTGGAAAACTCACATTACAGTAGTTTCATATACTGTAGACAGTTTCAATGTATTTATAGAATGAAGACTTTCTTATGTTAATTTAATCAAAACTGAAAACTTAATCAAGGATTAATAAACCGATTAAAAATCATGAAAATGTCAAATTGACTTCACAACTTGAGACAATAAGAATATAAGATGCGTTTTTTAATTATTCCTTATCATGTAGGGAGATAGAGAAGTAAATAACCCTTTGGGGGCCTCATTCGGATGCATGACATCCAAGTGCCTCGTATCAAGTGCATTATCCGGTATTTCAACAACCAGGTCAGACATCTCAAAATCAAAATTACGATTTATCCTAGGAAATATAATTAGACTCGATGATTCCCAAATATATATTACATGCTATTCAAAAATGTTGATTAACGATGAAAAAATTATCACGAATCCGAAATCTCTGACAGGGATGCTGGGGCAAAAGGAAGGGGGAACCAATACACAGTGCAATACACACGTTGTATAAACAAAACAAATCGGGCTTTATTGACCCTATATAAGGTGCAATTATCTAAATATGACAACAATGAAGCGTTATTTGAACGTTGCACGGAGTTTGCGGCATCCGAGCAGACGAGTGCAGTAAAAACAGACGAAACGTCAAATGCACTTCGAGATGAAAAGACACGACCGTGTAACTACGAACAATTAAAATATCTCACCTTCTCTGGCTTTGATGTAGACGGTGTTTGCAACAATATTTTCTAGTTCCATTTGTCTTTTTTGAGGTAATGGGCTTCAAAAAGGGTCAGTATTAGACCCTATTTTGAGTCCACTATCCTCCTAATCGGCTCGCCTGGGTGTGGTATAGGAAGAAGCAATATGGCGATCAGATTCGGAAAATGAGAGAGACGTCAATTCTCATTGGTCAAAATAAACCTCATCGTCGGATCGATTAGTGTTGCAAGGGCGATAACTCCTACATGATAAAATTATGCACAATTTGTAATTGCATAAAATTACTCACAGGTAAATTTTAAACAAAATAGTTTGCGCATGAAACACGATTAACACAAGAACAGTCACTAAAATTCAGACATTGGTTATCTTTTAGTGGCATTATTTTAGGGTTCTAAAATATACATAGTACATAAATAAATACACTTACAAAGGCCTAACAAAAACAATAGACATATTGGGACTGCATCATTTACCTGGTTTTCATTAATATGATCTTGAAAGTATGTCAAAATACATTTGTTTAAACAAGATTGACAACCCTTCACTACAGCATGCTACGTGCCAAACATCTTGAGCCTTAGCTTCTTTTTTATTCAGTCAGGAGATCGTTAAATTGACCCCATGCGGTCTTGAAAATGGATTAAGGTCATACAATGGTAATAACTTGATAGCCTTTTGTCCCAGCATGCCACATACAGAAAATAATGGTCCTAGGCCTCTCATGGTTGTTTAGAAGTTACAGTTTTGAACCATGTGACCTCTATAAGTTGATAATTGGTGAATGTTATTGACTTCAACAAACTTGATACTAAGAATCACAAAACCCTCAGCACACCACCGACTAAATGAAATCACGGACTTAGATAACATTCTGAAAAAGTGTTAACCTCTGTGACTTTCAAAGTGGATCAAGGTCATTTTTTAACAAAGTAATATAGTCTTTTACCCCAGCATAATTCCTGTCGAAACCCTACTTCCTCTTTGTCACTCATGGGATGTTTATCTATCTATATGTGTCTTGAAAAAGGAGCGGATCGCTCCGAAAATTTGACAACCTAAACTTGTCCACACTGTTGGAATAACTTCTTTGCCCCATATCTATCTATATGTTATACTCTACAGAGACCAAAATGGCTTTAATGCGGAGATAACACATTTGACTACCGTGAACTTAAAGCATTTGGTCAAGGACATTTATATGAACAAACATGATATACCCTCCTACCAGTATTCAAGTTACCAAATACCAGTATCCCTGGCACTTGTCTCAAGGCGACGGATACTGCGCCATGACATACAAAAATGTCAGACATTAAATGCTATCAACTATTTTGATTTCATTAAATAGAAGAAAAAAACTTTGATCAGAACTTTTCACAAACATGGCAAAACTATTCAAAACGGACCATGGTTATTCATAAGCAATTAAATGCAATAGACAAAAGAAAATATGCATAAAACGTCGATTGAAACGACATGAAATTCTTAACGCAGTGGATACCAAACTGACCGTTAGTTCAAAGACCTGTCACATGTTTTAAAAATAAAACAGATATTAACGTGCGTCATACTATATATAAGTACTTTCTACTTTCTGGGTCGCCGACTTGTATATATCTTCAATTATAGAGCACGTGACATACCCCTGTTAATTAGTAGGTGGGGGATGCTTCAAAATGAGAAAAAGGTGCCAAAAAAGACCGGGAAGGTTGACAGGCTAACTGACTGTGAAGACTGGGTGGGTCCATTTCAGAACCAAATATAGTCACGACTCACAACTCTAACTGTGAAGACTGGGTGGGTCCATCTCAGAACCAAATATAGTCACGACTCACAACTCTAACTGTGAAGGTTAATTCAAGTTCAAGTTCAAGTTCTTTATTACTTTAAGTCGGTTGACTTATCAGGTATAAAATATACAAAACAATACAGAGACAACATACAATATGATATACACACACACACACACCGTGGAGAGTGAACAAATATAGACGTGTACACACCTAACCTTCTTTCTAGGGGGGGGGGGGGTTCTGAGTGCAAACATATTTACCAACAATATAAGACAGTACTTACGTGTTTTTTCACATTATATTATGTCTATATTTCACGTTATGACGTGTTTTTTTGCGTTATGACTTTTACTTTCGCCGCGTTATTACGCGTTTATTTCACGTCAATATGCGTTTGTTCGCGTTATTACGTGTTATTTGTTGGCGTTATTGCGCGTTTTTTGCGTAATAACGTGCTTTTTTTCTCGTTGTTACGACTTTCCAGTATTTTTTTCTTACAAATGTTGTTTCTCCGCGATTAGTGACGAGGTCTTTCTTCGTGAAACATGGTTAATCCCGGAGAAAACAAAGAATCATGGTTTCCCTACCACAAGAGCAATACATGTATAGTGTAATACGCTATTGTCGATTGCCGATCTATAAACTGCAATACCATTTCCCCTATACTCCACACCCCTTCAAACATATCAAACCCGACGAAGACTCAGTTAAATTCATAACCAACCTGAAGCAGAACGGCAATCAACATGTCATTATGTACAATGTATATTGATATCGAGGTCGTTGCATGGCACAGGTTTTTTTTCTTCAGTTTTATTCAAAGTCCTTATAGAGTTATATCCTACAGTTTGGCAGAACCTGGTTATCACCTGATTAGGTCCACAGAGAATTGATGACAGATAAGTGTGGCGGATCCAGGGAAACATTGGCTGCATTATATAGAGATTCCCACAACCCTGCTAATATGCATGTTTTAAATCACGTTCAGACATAAACAAAATGTGTCCTCTTGTGAAAGTGACTGTCATCAAAGATTTTGTATAACTTTGTAACAACTCCTTCTGTAATCTAGGTTTGTGATAGATCAAGCCTTTCACTATAGGAATACCCTTTTAAGAAAAGCATACATGCAGACGTCTTGTTGCTTTTTATTAAGACTTTCCTATATGCAATTTGGTGTTTGTTTAGCAAAGGAGACCATACACAGGTGACGTATCTTAATTAAGTGTGGACACACTAAAATTTTGAATTACTGGACGATACGTGTCCTTGATTAGGAATGCAAATGTTCAAAAATGTCTCTGTTTGCCTTGGACACTCACCCGTACGTACTAGGCCTCATCCCCACCAAACCACCATCACCACCACCACCGGTAACGACTTTTTTGTTTTTGTTTTTAAATCTTTTAAAGTTTGAACTTTGTCAGTACAACTCAGTTGTGGATAAGTTTCAAACTTTCTTTTACACGAAGGCGTATAGTAATCACATTCTAATTTACATAAACAATCACTCGCATAAATTTGATATTACATAAACATACAATCACATTCTATATTACATAAGATGTTAACACAAGTTGTTCTACCGATTGCATAAATATATACAGTAAACAAACACATTGTTCCATATATAGAAATATAGTACATTCTATTTTGAGACGCATAAAGCTATATAATGATAAATATATAAAAAAAATCTATTTGATATAACTTTAATTACAAGATTTACGACACAGTCTCTATATCTTTATTTATTTTTACATAAACAATGAATATTTTATCTTCTTCCTATTTCGTTATAAAGGAAGAGTCGGTTTGGGTATGTTTACATTTCCCTTAGTCAGCTTCATGTTCCATCCAGATGTTTGATTGGCGTTCTAGAGAGTAGTTTTTTCCTTGTCTATTGATAATCCGGAGCATATCTTTGTATCGTCAGCGAACTGTGACGCTCTGGATTGTGCAATCTTATTAAAATACAGCTTCTCATTATACTATCGTTCTATTATCGATAGTAGAACGATATAGTATAAGGAGGAGCTGTATTTTAATCAGATTGTGGATTGTACAGCTTCCGGAATGTCGTAGACAAAAAATAAGAACAATAACGGTCCTAAAACATTCCCCTGTGGACCACCACTTAAGATCTCTTGTATTGAGGAGTTTTCCCAAGGATTTTTTTTTCATTTGAGTAGTCTCCCATGATTCCAAGAACACCATGGCCGTTTTCGTTTAAACGGTTGCACCGGTCGGATCACAGTTGTTTGTTTATTAAATAAGGTCGGACCTTGTAATATGATGTTGCTTTCAGGCGAGCCTTGACATAGTTTTGCAAGACCTGCATACACATTTGCAGGTCCGCCAGGATTTATACCTGAAATTGTTACATTTAAAAACGGACGTACCGGTTGTTCCGCATAAACGAACATGCCCATGTTTTTGTATTCATTGTCGAATAGTATTAAACAATAACATAAGTTGGTCGCTTCCATGTTTTTTCACTAGCATCCCTGAATAGTCTTTGTAGTAATTTACCGGAAAACTGAAATAAAACGGATTGTCCGTAGTTTAATTTTTTGAAAGTGTCTTCAATTATGATTTTTATGACATATTCCAGGGGTGAAGAGAGCGTAGGTGAGCGTAACCCCTGGATTATCGAGGATATGGTGTTCTGTCTGAACAGTAATTTGTCTGCATAGTTTATACAGAGTGATTTTCTCGTTACTTTTGGAAGAATGGAAGAAACATTTTGGATGAACATTTCAGCTTTAAAATCAGCAGCTGATTGAGAGTCGTCTGGCTAATTCTGTTCGTGTGGGAAGTTTTGGTAAATTTCACCACTCAATCTACTGTAATAAAGACCTCTGATCCATCTCGGGCAAAGCCAGCCATCTTGTGTGTTTCCAGACAGGTTTGTTATCTCCCCCTGGATGGTGTACATTAAAACCGCAGGGACCTGAGAATTTGTTACAGCTATATTTGTACCTAAACTAAGGTGTTCAGAGTAATTTTACAAGTATTAGGGGTTTAGATCGACTTTCGGTAAAACGAACTTTGTCTAATGTCAGTAAGGATGGCCTCCTGTATCTCATGGCTAGGGAGGGATATCAGCTACTGTACAATAACCCAACCGGTGACTATTGCATTCTTGACCAGTCTTAGTAGCTGCATTGACGACCCAGCATCAACCACAGAAGAAAAGAGGTCCAGATAGAGATTGTTCTTCCCTTCAAGCATGACCTTCAGGATATCCCGAATAGCCTTCACGGCAGATGTGGAGATGAGTGATACTTGGTCCTGTCCAAAATTGATGTTGCGTCTTTCTTAAACAGGGAAATTTTGTGCTGCACACTCTAATCGGAATGAACGACATACGTCCGACGTCCTCACTGAAGTGTTGGACTGGGCCTTGTGCTTGGTACAGACACGACAGAACATGATCAGCTATTGCTTCTCATCAAAGTCACAGCTTGTCTTTCTGTACATCCACGGCCAGTCTCTTGTTCATTCTGCTTTGAAACATAGTCACAGTGTCTGTTTTGAAACATAGTCAGTGTCTGTTTTGAAACATAGTCAGTGTCCTGACGCATGCTTCTTCCTAGGAAGAGTGCAGTTCAGAACATCCTTTAGTCGATACTTGCAATATGGTACCCTAGCTGGGTTTGTTGCTGGTCAAGTGGAACTGACCATGGGAGATCGGTGGAGTTGAAAGTATCTTGCAATGTAGTGAAGTTAGGACTGAGGGAGGCGATTCTGTGTAAGAGCTAGGATTCATGGTGCGCGGAAAGACGGATTGAACACGATTGTTAGAACCCGAATTAAGGAGTTATATGATTTTGATTTCGAGAATATATTAAGAATTTGTCCTTTTCGGTTGCTACTACTAGGGCATGGATAATTTTGTACATAATGACATTTGCGAATTTCGAAATTTGCCCATATAGATTTTAGCATGCTTACAAAACTGACTGCAATATTACAGTGTTTTCTTTTATTAAGTCTACCTCTAGGCTAGCAGCTCTTTTCTTAATTGGTTTTTTTTTACCTTTCTCTGGATAAATCTGAGGGTGTTTTATGCAATGTTTGTGTAATGTTAGTGATTACGGAAGCCATGTGATATACGTAACGATGAAACATTTTGTTTCTAGGCTAATGTGTGTTCTATTCTATGAAGTTTGTATCTGTGGGACAAGGATGATGTTGTTTTTTTGTCGAGTCGATGCTGTTATAATTTCACACTTTTGAGGGTGAATGCCATCACTACATATCTAAGTCCGTGATGCCATTAATGGGGATACAAGTGATTGTGTTTTTTTTATTAAATCTGGTAGATCGATCATTGATATTTATATAAAAAAAAACAATATGGACCCAGAACAGAACCTTGGGAACCCCGACAGGTTTTTTTTCACAAGAAGTATGATGATCTGTCTGTGTCTGTATCCTTACGTTGTAGTTTCCGGTTCCGGCTTTTATACAGCGGGAGATAGAAATTATGATAAAAAAGTTAGTAAAAATAAAGGCACTTATAAATACATTGAATAGGAGAATAATAACACCAAGTGGTAGAATTTATATCATCAAATCACTACTCATCTCACAACTCAGTCACTTATTTATTGCATTACCAAACCCAAATGAATGTTTTATTAAAGAATTAAACACCGAACTATTTAACTTCTTATGGAAAAGCAAAGTTGATTAAACCAAAAGAGACATTGTTATTAGAGACTATATCGATGGTGGATTGAAAATGATGCATGTGATGTCTTTTATAGAATCCTTAAAATTAACATGGATAAGGAGACTATTTACAACATCAAGTAAATGGCAGGAGATTTTAAAAACTTGTATTGATTTAAATATTTTAGCAAACTGTGGGACGGAATACATTGTTTAATGTGAAATGATGAGTAAAAATCTTTTTTGGAAAGACGTGTTTAATGCATGGAAAAAGTTAGTAATAGTACGAGATAATCAATGC
Source organism: Mizuhopecten yessoensis (assembly GCF_002113885.1). Classification (NCBI taxonomy): domain Eukaryota; kingdom Metazoa; phylum Mollusca; class Bivalvia; order Pectinida; family Pectinidae; genus Mizuhopecten; species Mizuhopecten yessoensis. The sequence goes on from NW_018406415.1 coordinate 2,318,554, forward strand.
AAGGGAGATACTCCTTTTCCAAAATGCCTATCGGGTATAATAAATTGTTTAAAATAAATAATAAGAGTATTTTTTTATCGAAAGAGAGAGCAGTTCAGTTAGATTTTTGGTGGTTATAGCACTCTTAAAGGCCTCCAAACTAGGGGCACATACTAAGTCCTCTTCCAGATGGTTCCACTCTATGACTACGTACAAAAAACGAGTTCTTGTATTGATCACAGCTGTATTCTTGTACTTTATAGGATGTAGAGTTATTTATCACTGATGTTTCTAACACATTATTCGATATATAGTCCGAGAAGTTTCTGGCCTTGATGTTCCTTTTTGGTCTGGTTTTTGTTAGATGATCAGCTGGAGGTATAGCTAGTATCAACCCCTCAACCACCTTATACATAAATGTGACCCTCTGATGTGCTCGCCTGACCTGGAGTGTTGGTAGTTCCAGGTTCTCCAGCATCCTTGTGCCAAGCGCTGTATTCTTTCCAGTTTGTCAATTTTTGTTTTGGTATATGGGTCCCAAATAATGGCGCCGTATTCAAGGATGGGTCGTACTAGGGATATATATGCTGTTTTCTTACAAGACGATGGGCAATGTTTTAGGTTTCTTTCGAGAAAGCCAAGGGTCTAGCTGGCTTTCCTTGATATTTTTAGTATATTGGTGTTCCACTTGAGGTCATCTGAAATTGTTCGTCCAAGCAGAGACGCCTCTGGTCCCAGGTAGGGATTATTTTTCACTTGTTCCAAGATATGTCCATTTAGGGTGTAGAATATGTGACTTTTTTCTTTGATGTTTATTACGCAGCATTTGTTGGTGTTGAATTTCATTCCCCATAAGTTAGCCCACTTTTCCAGGTTGTTTAGGTCGTTCTAGTGGTGGTCGCTATTGGTTTATTTGTCTGTATATCAAACAGTCGTCACATGATGACCTAAACTTTTTTATCCATTTACCAGTACTGCATTGCAATAACTAGTATATGTGTACTGTAACCAAATCGATATAAATTCTAAATACTATCAATTTATATTCCTGAAACATTCACCTAACCGAATGAAAGGCGGAACATCTTGTCGGTATATTCCGGATTTTATTTTAGACAGTGAATTCCTATTTCCGGTCCATGTGGATAGCGAACTGTTTGGCTTGATTATATCCTGATGCGCCTGGTAAGAAACATATGCCATAGTAAATTGACTATTTCAGCTTATCGTACAGCCATCAAAACATATTTGTTCTTAATTGAGACAGATTCACGAACGGATTAATCAATCTCTGTCTCTTCATAAAGTTCATGTACCAGGAACATGTTTATTTTTTTTGGTTCAGGTGTTCTTTATTATATGTACAGTACTAGAACTACTGTAAACCACAGTTGCTCAGGTTCTGGATTGTATGTGGTATATTATCGCACCCCACTCGATATCGTACCCCCTTCCAGAACGCGAGAACCTGTGCTGTAAACAGGTAAATTGTAACCAAACAATACTTTTACAATATGTTTGCTTGGTCAATTTCTTCTCTTTTGTACAGAGTCAGTATTGTTGACATTGTTTAAAATATACAGAGGGCGTAAATTCCAGAGACCTTTTTGTATATATATGTGTAACAGGAGAAAGCAATGCAACGGCCAAACCTGGGACCTCCGAATTTTAGACAGCCGCTCTATCAACTGAGCTTACCTAGCTGGTCACCGACAATTGACCCAGTCCAGTTCTGCAACATTCCTCCCTCCTTTCGCCATGTCTTCTCCACCGAAGATGCAACTATTTACAAATGACTCGGGTTTAGATATCCCCTTGCAAAGCATTCACCCAGTGCTTTAAACAAGGGTTGACAAGCTCATCAATTTTGTAACAGGAGAAGGAGAAATGCAACAGCCAGACCCAGATTCGAACAAGGGACCCTCCAAACTCTATACGGGTGCGCTACCAGCTGAGCTGCCTGGTCGCCGACAAAAGACCCAGTTCAGATATGCTACATATGTCTCTGGAAATATCAGATGCAAGTGCCTACTCAGTATGTGTATGAGTACGGAATTAAAGCATAGTATCCTAATTCTATTGTATGACCCAATTCATCCATATTCCTGTGATTCAACTGGTGCAAAAATCAACATGAATTGAAATGTATAACAAAATGATTTGAATTTTTACCACAGCTTTTTAGCTTGCGTTCTTCTTCTAGACACTACAAGGTTGGTTGAAGGAACTTAAGTAAAAATGATACAGTCCTGAAAGATGGAAATGTATCTGGATTTTTTGGCAAAATCGTATTGAGGTTTTTATCTAGTTCATTTTTTTATCACATAAAAATTTGTTGCATAGGATTTTTTATACTTACAATGACTAAGAATAAATAAGAAATTTGCCCAAAAACATATTAGGACACCATATGTTTTGGCCCTGCCTGTGGAATAACCAGACAAATCAGACCAACAATGACAGTCACACAATTTTGTCAAGCAAACAATGATGAAATGCTGCATATAAATGTTATAAAAAGTTTCAACCTTTTTCTTGTGTATTTCTTTCTATTGCTTTCAACCCAAAAAGCAATGACGTTAAAAATCTTGTGATAAGCAAAATGTTGATACAGAAACAGGGGTAGCACAGAAACAGGTCTTCAGACAATACGTTTGTATTTTGACAGGAATATGCAAATTTATATGACTATTGTGCATGATACATTTGCATTTTCTTTGTTTTTTCCTTTGATAAACCTACCAACAATTTTTTTTTATAACCCAACAACAGTTAGAACTATTACATATGAATATGTACCAATTGGAAACTGTTCGGGTTATTCTGTAAGACTATTTTAGTAACCCGGGACCAATCGTGATGTGACTTTAAATTTTTAGGGAAATTCCTGATTGGCTTCTGATTGAGGCATGTCGCCAGACCGAACTGGTAACCATAGAAATCTGATGAAATCGCTATTTTGTCTCCGCAAAAATTGTTAAAAAGATGCATTTTAATCCTTAAATTATATCAATTATCTCTTGTTGGAAGTAAGAACTGTGAGTTACTTTATAAGGCTTATTTCCAGATAATGATTTAATAACACCTTACATCACTCCAAATATAAATTTTTCTACACTGAATGTTGACAGCTGAAATAGTGTTAATAAAAAAAAGATTTCTTAGTGAATTTTACAACAGTATACATTTGCACCTGTGAACTTAACAATTTATCTGATAAACATTGTTTTTCCACAGTAAAAAATGGTGGTGTTTACATGCAATGCCTGTGGAGACTCGCTGAAGAAGAACCAAGTGGAGAGTCACTATCTGGGGAAGTGTCGTCGCTGTGAAGTTGTGTCCTGCGTTGACTGTGGAAAGGACTTCTGGTAAATAATTGATGGTTCTATATATTATGTAATATTTTTTATTGTTACAATCCTTTGTCATCGTGTTGACAAGGGGAGATAACTATTGCACAATGTCATCCACATTTTGTCATCCCACTGCTAATTTGGCAGCGAACCTAAATCAGTATTCAAAAATATTGATAGGATGGACTTGAAGAAATAATGACAGAAAAGAAACTATGGGATTCAACATTTTCTAAGCTTAGTGAAGTGATTTTGAGATGTAGGTTTCTCGTCGTAGTTTACTTTAAATTACCTCCTTTTATCAAAGTATCTAGCCTGAGGTTCCCTGTCACCCCAGGCTTAGACATTTTTACAGGTATATGTACTTGTCTTTTCAAACCTGGAGAAAACGAGGTAGATGTGTCAATTCCATCAAGAGTAATTTGTCCCCCAACTGGTACTAGAAGAGGGAAGTATAGGTTTGCACTTCATCTGTCTGTGTATCAGTTTGTGTTAGTCATATCTCATATTTATTCTGCCACCTAAAATTGTGGAGTGTTGTTTACTGAAATTTGGTTGTATGCCCCACTATATACAATGTTCTAATCCTTTGTTCACTTTTGATGCCAAAGTTTGTGCTGAGATTGAGGATATTGTATTATTCGTATCACTTATTCAACTTTGTTTATTTTGTAGGGGCAATGACTACCAGAGCCACATCAAGTGTATAAGTGAGGAAGAGAAATACTCTGGTAAAAACTACAAACCTAAGGCCAATGCCAATAAAGGGGACGCAAAGCAGGAACTTTGGCTACAGGTAACCAATGCCCAACCAGCCCTGAACACCTTAGGGAAACCATTAGGCCATGTTTAATCCTCTCGTATTGACATTGGGTGATTGTATAATTTCAGGTTTTTATTTGTTCTGCAAAATACCATGTACGTAAAACAAGTGATGAGCCTTTAAAAAACCAATGCTAAGATATTTTCCATCTGCTAGTATGCTAGTTTGAAGGTCTCCCCTCAAAAGAAGAGTTAATTCATTTCCAGATAGGGAAGAGTACCCCCATAACATCTGCTAAAAGATAGTTTTGAGCAAGGGAGAAATCGCCAAATACCTGCTAACTGTCCATCTCTGTCGATGTTGGTGGTGTTTTCTCCATTGCTCATATAACACTCTTTTAGGGGTATACCTTTTGTGGTTATATCAAATAATATTTCAAATATCGATCGTAATTTATTTAGAATAATACCTTGCAAAGGGATGCAACTCTATGGCAAAAAAAACCTCCTGTTATGCTCTATAAAAGGGAGGTTACCCTGGTGAAATACAGCTCTGATGTAGAACTCTTCTTCACAACTATGACTTGTGAAGTGGTACTTGTCACTTTAATGATGTTTTTCTTTTCTTTACAGCAAGTTCAAGATGCAATAGACAAATGTAGCGCCAATGCCCAGTTAAAAGGCTTATTAGAGAGGATGAAAGATTATCCAAACATTCCCAGAAAAAGAGCAAAGTTTGAGGTACAAATAGCTGATATTTTTAACATAATGTTTTGTATGGTGGCAATTATTTTAGCTAGATTTAAAGGGGATGAATCCAAAAGCAAATGAGGACATATTTACCGAACTAAAATCTTTTTACTTGTAAGAAAAAAATTGTTTCAATAATAACTTTTTCAATGTCAGTTGTGGATGAATGCAAGAAAGCTTTCAGGATCGAGCTCTAAAAGACTTGTTTTCTTGACGATGTTGTAAAAGAACAAATAGAAAGTTAAAAAAAAATCTACTCATAGTGTACTCTGTGTTATCTCTTCTGCTCATAGTGTACTCTGTGTTATCTCTTCTACTCATAGTGTCCTCTGTGTTATCTCTTCTACTCATAGTGTACGGTGTGTTATCAATTCTACTCATAGTGTACTCTGTGTTATCTCTTCTGCTCATAGTGTACTCTGTGTTATCTATTCTACTCATAGTGTACTCTGTGTTATCTCTTCTACTCATAGTGTACTCTGTATTATCTCTTCTACTCATAGTGTACTCTGTGTTATCTCTTCTACTTATAGTGTACTCTGTGTTATCTCGTCTACTTATAGTGTACTCTGTGTTATCTCGTCTACTCATAGTGTACTCTGTGTTATCTCTTCTACTCATAGTGAACTCTGTGTTATCTCTTCTACTCATAGTGTACTCTGTGTTATCTCTACTCATAGTGTACTCTGTGTTATCTCTTCTACTCAAAGTGTACTCTGTGTTATCTCTTCTACTCATAGTGAACTCTGTGTTATCTCTTCTACTCATAGTGTAATCTGTGTTATCTCTACTCATAGTGTACTCTGTGTTATCTCTTCAACTCAGTGTACTCTGTGTTATCTCTTCTACTCATAGTGAACTCTTTGTTATCTCTTCTACTCATAGTGTACTCTGTGTTATCACTTCTACTCATAGTGTACTCTGTGTTATCACTTCTACTCATAGTGTACTCTGTGTTATCTATCTATTCCAGTGCAAGGTAAATTGTATATTGATACATTAATGTTGATGTATTTCTGACAAACAGATTTTTCTTTTTCTTCCAGAATTTTGTTGGTAACAGTTTAAACACAAGAAACAATTACCTGATAAATCAGGCGTGGGATTTGTTAATGGAAAATACAGCAAAGGTTTGTAAGGCTAAACTAATTAATTAGCTGTTGCGATTTTATTTTCAGCTCTCAAAAGATAACGGCAGTTACGTAGACAAATCTTTTAGATTTTTCAAAATAGTTTGACAAAGGTAGCATTTCATAGTTTCAGGGGTTTATCAGGGTTCTTTATCCGTCTGTTTAAAGGACCCATTCTCCATTGAAAAAGTGAGTAATTTTTCCCAATTTGCTCCGTTATAATTCCAAATTTGGAAATCAAAACAAATAAATGCATATATTTAAATAAATTCCTTACGATTGACCAAAATCTCAAATGATAATGTTGTCATAAAGACAGGCTTAAATAAAAGTTAAACAATCTAATTTCATGTATTCAGATTTGTTATAATGATTATCCAAATTTTCAAAATGGCTATTATGTCGATGATTTCTTCGCAGGGTCCGTTACCCTAAAAAACTCTAATAAACCCCTGACATTACAGAGCTTAATAAAAATGGGTGAAAAAAGACTAGGGTAGGAATAAAAATCTAGGGTAGGTTGCTAAGCAGAAACACAGATTTTTGTTTTATTCCCGAGTACATACTGAAGGGGTCAATAGGTATAAGATATCATGACCGTGCAAAGTTTGAAATATAAAACACCGTTTAGCCCTTCATCCTTCACGGTCACCAGTTCTGCTCGTCCTTATATCTTATAATCAAATTTGACATGTAGCTTTTCCATGGTCCATTGTTGTGCCTGTTGGATTTTGGCACAGTTCAGAAAAACATAATGGTCGCCAGACTGCCATCTTGGATTTTGGGAGTTCAAATTTGTTATCGCTTTTTCTTAACAAATAAACAATGACCTCACCTTGAAAATAACTCTCAAACCATGCAGTTTGATATTTTAATCAGCAGTCACTTCAAGATGCATTTACTGTTGACACGACTGTAAATTCAGCCCCTGGATAATTCAGGGGTTGACACTAACACTAGTCTGCTAGTCCTGGACTAGTATATTTCAGCAAGGACTAGTGAATCACCTAACCTACTGGTCCTTTGGACTTGTGAAAAATATGATTATAGAATAAGAATATTCCTTTTTAAAATTTAGAAAACTACTTAAAATAAGATATATTGCATGATAATTGTCAAAATTTTCCTTAAACTTCATCATATTTTTATTACAGTAGTTGTTTTAAGTCTCCTACAGTCGATTGCTTTTGATGTTTCGTGCTGTAGATCACAATGTTTCCTTATCAGGAAATCTTTGGACTAGTTACATTAGCGAAGGACTAGTAAATTATCTATTCAACTAGTCCTGTGGACTACCAAGCAAAAACAGTTAGTGTCTTACCTTGTCATGATCATTACCGCCACATTGAAATTCACGCCATTGCCGGGATGGGATGTTGGGTCTCCACCCTGGGTCTTAAATATTTAAAGAGTCAAAACATGTCAATATTCATAAATTCACAGTATAAACATGTTAACTTTCATATTGTAGAATAAACCGCCAGAAAAGAAATCTGTTGAAAATGGTCAAGCAAACGGAATGAGCCAATCAGCGACAGAGAAAAGTGATGAAAATTCTAAACCGACGACGGAGGAAGAACAATGTGAGGAAAGAAAACTAAGTAAAAGAGAGAAAAAGGAAGAAAGGAGTAAAAAACATAACAAAAAGGAGAAAAAAGACAGACATGAGCAAAGTGAAAATGTAGACTGTGAAAAAAGTAAAAAGAAAAAGAGCAAGAAACGAAAGAGAGAAGAAGAGGAGGAGGAGGAATGTAATGAAGAAGAGCAGCCTACAAAGATTAAGAAGAAGAAGAGGAGTAAGAAAGGTAATATGTTAATACTTGGCGATGGATTATACTCCGCCACAGGATCCTGTAGAGGGAAACCAATATTTTTGTCACAGAATTAGGTCGTATCCAAAATCCCAAGATTTTTAAAGATTTCTGTTTTTCACAAAAAAGTTTTTTTTCTATTGTTTTAATGACACTGAAACTTTCTGCTCAGAAAGCACAAATTGAAATATTATTTTGCAGGTTAGAATTATTAAAAAAAAAATCTATTGTGTTAAATGGCACTTATAACCTTTTGTTTCAAACAGTTAGCTAAAAGGTCAGTTCCTTTTGAGTAGGTTGTAACTTCCACTTTTGACCTTTTGATACAAAGAACTGATAAACTGAATGTTATGATAGGTGACAAATACAACACATTTTGTTTCTTAAAATACTTTAGATCTCGTCCTCAATAAACAAGTGCCAGAATGCAATGAAACTTTGTCAGCACATGTAGATAATTTTTAGTCTTCAGAATTTCAAGTAAAACAATTTAAATAGTGTCTGCTAACCTTAAAACCTTTTAATACTGACATTGATACGTATACTGATATTTAGTCTACACTGACAGACACTTGACTAAAATTTTCGATTTATCTTTTTCATCCAGAGAACACTACACTCAATAAGCTGTTGAATATTACAAGTTTGAGGCATAATTGATATAGAGTGCAAAAAAAGTGTAAACCGCTGTTCATATTCTAGGGCCAAAAAGTGAAAGGGACTTCTTCAAATTCAACTTGGTTATTTTATGATGCCATGCAACTTTCAAAGATTTCATTTTCTGTATATGCTATTGTAATATTTACATCTATATACGTCATTATATGACACTGTAACTTCACTGTAGCCCATATTTTGTATAGTTACCTATATTGCACATCTACCTAAAACAATAATCAAAATAACTCAGTTTAGAAACCTGAAACATGTCAGATCCATGTCTTTTTATTGATATTTACTAACTTAAAATATAACATGAATAGGCGACCTATACTGTTCTCCAACAGCTCTTGTGTGTTAAACCAATCCCACATTATTATGCTTAAAAATTGAAATATATATCTCCTGATCAGGCTAATGTATAAAAAACATTATAAAAAAGTTCTGAACCCTTCACAGAAATAAATACTGTAAAAAATAAAGAACATTTGTCTGTTTTGGTCAGGTAATGAGGCGTTAACTCCAGTTGAACACTAGTACATTTATTGTAGACATTTTTGCTTTCTATTCAGTTAAAAGAAGGTCAACTGGCGTTATCTTTTCATAACCTGACCAAAATAGAAAAGTATTCCTAAATTATTAAAGCCAACATGACTGCAATAGAAGGTCCCGTCCTGTTATATAATTACTGACCGAAGTTTTTAACACCACCATGGGCGAATTGGTAGAGTGGTTAACACTCTGGCCTTCCATGCAATCTGCCAGAGTTTGATTCCCAAAGTCGTCATATGCATGGAATATTCAGAGAAGGTAATTTCTCCTGCCCACACAACTCTAACAACCTAGGAGGGGCATAAAATGATCTGGGTTGGATGTTGCGGTATCTGTGCTGTAGCATTCAAGTGAGGTGGTACTATAAATAATACTGATGGAAGCACAGTCCCACTACCAACAGAACACAAAAGATCTCAAGCACACACGCTGGCATACACATATTGGGAGATATTGTATTGATTAAATGAATTGTATATCTATTAACTGTAAAGCGCTTTAGAGTAGCTTATTCTAGCTAGATAGGGCGCTATATCAAATGTGGTATATCATTATTATTATGAGGCTTGATACAGGAAAGTCATACACATCAATAACTTTACTGGACCTATCAGTATTTGGTAGCCAAAGTTCATCTCCATTCCCCTATTTATTTTTGTTTGAGGGGAAAATGTCAATTCCTAACCTCCTCCCCCAAAATTAAGAAAAAGGAAATAAAGTTGATCAGAATGTAATGCATATTTTTAAGAATTCTTAATGGGAATGTAATATGTTCATGGATATGCTGTATTGGAGTTTAAAGTTAATGTAAGAGATGAAAACAATGTAGACTTTAATTACTTTTCTAAATATTTCTAATGTTCTAGAAAATGCAGATGAATCTATATCTGCAAACCCTAATATAGAGGAGGAGGAAGATACAGAGGAGAGTCCTGCCAAGAGAGGGACCAAATTTGATTGGGTGGAGGTGATCACTTCACTACTACAGAGTAAAGGCGAGATAACTTTGAAAAAGCTCCGTAAAAAGGTAAGATGTGATGGCGATTACGAAATTTCATAATTGAGGCAAGGTATCAAGGATAAATGAAAATTTACAGTTTCTTTGTGTAAAATCATGTGAAGGGTATGTTGGTACATGATCAGTTATTTGTTTTTCCAATTTATTTTTTTATCAAACCTGATATTTTTATGAGAGCTAAACAGCAGAAATTTCACTAATGTTGATCAGCATCCCCATTTAAGGATCTCAGTACCACTGCAAAAAACTGTAACTTAAGTGTCGGAAACTGTTTTTTCCGACATGACTATAGTTTTGGTAAATCATTTCTGAAAAGAAAACCATACCTTACAGGACTTTTATGAGAAACAAGAAAGATGAAATCAACAAAATATAATCAGTTATGGTGTTTTGAGTGTAAAAATTCACTGTGACTAGACCAAGATTCGAACCCCTGGACTGTTATACTATCGCTCTAACTGATCGTGCTACCTGCATAGTCATCGAGAGTGTCCTTGCCCAACTGTGCTCAAGTTACCAGGGTATATGCGAACAGATCGGAATCAAAAACCATAGTGCAGTTGGACAGGCGTCCATGATGAACATTTTTAGTATAGAATTTATACTAAGCCGTCCGTTATTGAGTATTCTTTTTCTTCTATTTGACCAGGTACTTGCAGAATATTTGTCACAAGGAGGACGAGCCATGACAGAGGAAAAGCTGGGCGCCACATTTACCAAAAAAGTGACCAAAAACCCCACATTTGTAGTGCACAAGGAACGGGTGAAATTACGGGACAGAAAATAATAATTGCAATATTTCTATTTAATGTAAAGCTTGGCAAGATGACAGCTGACCAGAAACTTTTTTTTTTTTTATCTAAAATTCACCTTAATTTGGTTTTACCATTTCAGAATGAACTTAACTGCCATGTCAGTTCAAATAGATGATACATGTCTTGTCAATAATACATTTTATTTGTACACAGAAAGATACTATTGATAATAAATATATTTTATCTCTACATGAAGATATTATTTATGGTATAATTTCTTATGAGATGGATTGTCTTAGTGCATCAACATATATGTCAGCGGTTGATTTCGCTTCGGTACTCATTCATCAAAATCAACCGTGGGTATCCGACGATGGTCTAAGTGTAGTGTACATAGTGACATTTCAGTGGAATAGCATTACATTGTTTAGCCCATTCACCCCTGAAGACATATTTTAACTCTTCCAGTTTAAAGATTGGAACAGTTCATTATGAAATTTAAGGGGTGAACGAGTTAAGCACGACCCCAGCACTATCCTAGGACTTCAGCTGCTGGCTGCAAAGACGTTCCAACTTCACATAAACAAGATTTGAAAAAAAATAAACACACAAACAAAAGTACTTTTTTAAAGCATTTATTTTTTACAAAATAGATGTTAACATTTTAATGGAAGCACTAACACAACATGAGTTTCTTTTCTGATGAAGAGTGAGTTCATTATTTGTTTTGATATTGAGTGCCTTAGCTTAAACTGTACTGAGAGTATGTTTCAATTATATGAGTCGCCAAGTCTGACCTTGACATGATTGATGAAAAAATCAATTTACACCCAAGCAAGAGCTCTGATTATATGTTGTAGTGAACTAAATAATCTCAGATTCAAGGGAGATAATCTAAAAGGAAACAATATACACGATATACAATGTATATATATGATGTCAATCTTTTTTGCAAACTGATGTGTAAAACTTACTTTTTTTCTTTTAGGAATCTAATTAGACATATGTATCTAGTTTTTAGGACAGAAATGTATAGCTGATTATATATGCTGAAAGTTAATTTTAAAAAGTTCAAGTTCTACAGAAAAACTTCTGTATTTCCCAAAACCCACCACCTTTCCTTGGTGTTTTACAGAAAAGCCTCCTCATCTTCTCCGAAACCAACACAATCTAAAACACTGTGTCCTCCTCATTTGGATCATCTTTCCTGGAAAAAATAAAAGAATGTACAGTATTTATGATTAACATTACCAGTTACAGGACCCTGAATTAACAGGTTCTACAATACCAAAACAACACATAATGTATAACATGAAATATTCATGGGAATTTTCCTCTCTGGTTTGACACCATTTACAAACCGTAATTAAGTACAACTGTGATATTTATTGTAAATATTTTTCCTGGTTTCATATTATAAGACTCTTTCATGCACAGGGGTGTAAGATAGGGTAATTCCACGAAATATAAACTCACTGCTTTTTTGGCAAGTACTTTTTCAAAAGCATTTGCTTGAGGAGAAGGACTAGCCCTTTGAAAATTTTGCTTGTGCATAAAAACACAAATTATTCTGTAAATCACAGAACATGGGATTTGGTTCAACTCTAAAAAGAACAATCCTTCATAAGTGCTAGATAACACTTGCATTACTGGATGCCATCCTTCAGAAGAGAAAGTTTGAAGTTTTAATTTAAGCAGAAATTATTAAATTTTAAATAATTTTTGAATTTGCTTCCTGTGGTGTTAGGCTTGAGACGTTGTTTACTCATATAAATTTTATAATATTTTTTTCTTGAAACCATAAAATAAGTTGACAAGTTTGGGCATGTATGTTTCAACCTTCATCTCTGGTGCATCATTCACCTGTTAGCCTTGTCACCCTTGCATACCATAATGGACTCTCCCTGATCAATGCACAGTAGAGTCTACTAAAGTGACATGGAGGTGAAAGGGTTAACCAGGTTTTATCAGATTATTTAACATTTTGAACTGTTGAACCAGAACTGACTACTAATTACAGTACAAAGAACCACAGGTGCTGGACACACTAATAGTAATATGACGTGTATATATACTATATACATGTAATAGTACTATTATATAGTATATACACATCATATTACTATTAGTGTGTCCAGCACCTGTGCAAAGAACCTGCTATACTTACTCCAGTACTGAGGTCCTTTCTTCCTGCACTGTTGACATTTGTTTGACGTGACGTAAGGCCACTTTGTTCACTACGACCGGCTCAGGTTGTGGCTCCTCTGAAACGGTGAGGGTCAATTTCAGCCAAGGTTATTATGACAACAAGAGTACCGTGGGGCAGAACAATATACGCTGACATGCCATAAAAATGTAGGAGAAAATCTCCGGATAAAAAAATCAAATACTGAAATGAACAAAGGGCAATCGCTTTTGCAAAAATCGTTGAATCAAAATTCTTTTCAAGGAAACACAACAACATATCATGATTATTTAGCCTACTAAGTTTCAAAGAAATCTGTCAAAATATGTAGGAAGAGATCTCCGGACAAAAAATTAAATACTGAAATGAACAAAGGCCAATAACTTTTGATAAAATTGTCGAAATCAAAATTCTTTTAAAACTTGATATCATGATTATAATGTATACCAAGTTTCAAAGAGATCCGTTGAAAAATGAAGGAGGAGAGATTGCCGGACAAAAATCAAATACTGAAATAAACAAAGGACAATAACTTTTGCAAAAATTGTTGAATCAAAATTCTTTTCCAGGAAACACAATAAAATATCATGATTATAATGTATACCAAGTTTCAAACAGATCGGTCAAAAAAGGTAGGAGGAGATATATACATTTTTCAACGGATCTCTTTGAAACTTGGTATACATTATAATCATGATATGAAGTCGTGCTTCCCTTAAAAGAATTTTGATTCGACAGTTTCAAATTTGACGGGCGTATAAAAAATCATTTAATGATATCATTTCAATGACAGATAGATCGAAAGTCGATCAGTTTGAGAAAAAGTCATTTGAGACTTAAGTCTTTAGCAATGGTCAAGGTCAAATTGGGCAAAATAAAGTCAATTAAGGCTAAAGATTGAGAAGGGCAAAGTTAACGCTACCTAGATTTTTATATAATGAACAAGATCATATGTCTCTCATTATCAGCCGTTATGCAAATTTGCTTTGCATTTAATTGACTTTGGGATGAAGACCACTTTGACCTAATTACTGCCAGGGATCAGTCTAGGTTTAAGGGGAATCTACCCGTTTTCAGATTTGGGAGAAATTAAAATTTGATACAAGGCTCTAGCATCATAAAGGTAAAAGATAAATGTTTTGTCGGACATACATGTGTGCAGTATATTTCAATTTATAAACAATTTGATACTTAAACATTTTTAAATTTTCTATTCAATAATGTGAAGAAAATGTTTTAATATATGCAGTATCATGCATTTCAACTGTTGAACTTTAAAGAAAACATATAGGTAAAATGTTTTGAAAAAAACCCACTATTTTCTTGTTGAAATAAGGGAATTTTGAAGCGCATCAGGGGTAATTTCAAAGAACAGGGGAAATTTTCTTCTGTAGGGACAACTACCCATAAACGGTAGTAAATCAAATCTAGATTGATCCCAGACAGACTGAGCACTGCATATCATCTGTTGGCCATTCAAATATTCTTCAAGTTTCATCAAAACCATTATCAATCAAACGTCTTCAATGCTTTAAAAAGTTGCATGGTCAGGTCAATGAAGGCAATATTGGAGTGGTTGACTTTCGAGTCAATTTGATCCCAGATACAAGCACTCACTATTTACGCTGTCCATCAAGTCAGGAGGGTCTGTATCATCAGATGCAGATCGTTTGACCTTACGGAATGTCTTCGCCAAGTCGGAGTCAGAGTCTGTGAATGCTGGATCAGTAAGGTCACTTTCACTCTGTGTTCTTTTGAAACGGTTCTATAAATACACCATAACAAATCTTAATTTTGTTCATGTATCAATCGGAGGATTGTGTTTTATTTTGTTATACAAGCGTTTATTGGTACAAGCTTATTTTGAAAAAAATGAAATTTGCTGTTTCTTGATAACACAATAAGAAGAATTCTCCCGTTTTTGTCAAAACGTGCCAAATACATTTTTAGAAAACGACAAAAAAAAATGATAACTTTGATATGGCCAAAGTTATATATGTACAAAGAAGTTATTGTAATGATACTTGATTTGTAGTCAAAGAACTTGGGCAGCCCCTACATCATCCGTGTTGAAATTGGGACAAGCAGCTAGTTTCACTAGATTGGAAAGACCAGCGCTGTCCCTGTCACATTATTTTAATCAAGATCAAGCTAGACCAACACCAAATAACTTAGGAGAAGCATATATATCACATATTTGCTGTGTACATACCAAGATGGAGTGCAGCTGGACCATCGCCTCTGCAGGTTTCTCTTCAGAATCTAAGGAAGGCTGCAAATAAAATATTGAAAAGTCTGCTGTTAACAGGCACTAAACAGCCACAACATAAATATATACTATTTGACATTGGACTATTCAAGACTAGATATTTGAGATATCCAAGTTTATGACCAGTAAAGTTCAAACGTATGTATTGCATATTAGCACAATCAGTACATGCACCCTATAGGATGGTTACGACAACTACGTCACAACAAAATCTTAAGTATATACATGAACCACCTTGTAACAGAATTGATTGTAAATGCACATGAATAGTTATATTGTTTAACACTGCACGCGGAGCACAACATGCCCTGATACCAAATTCCAGCTACCTGTACAGTATAGTGGAACCTATAGTTCTATTCGAACTCCAATAAATCACAAGGACCAGCATTCCAAATGTGAATATACAGGAAAGGAAAACCATTACCATTCTGTTTCATTATACTGGGGAATATCTGTTATTCTGGACCAAAGTGTTAAGACTGATATATCCCATGCCTCCGCTAGGAGTCAAACCCGGGACTCCTGGTTTACTAGTCTTACGCTCTACTGAATGAGCTAAAAAGAAATCTCCCTAGCCAACTGGGTAGGAAGTGGCGAGTATTTTACCAGGGTGACAATTCCATTCAGCTATGCTTGCAAATAAATTTCTATTGTTTCTGCATGAAATTTAAACATATTTATAAATACATGTAGAAATTAAGTTACATATCATCATTTGCTGATATACAACCATGTACAAATTACACTATAGGTTTAACCAGAATACAATTCAACTCTTTCAACTTTCTTCAAATCTAACCCAGTAATTTCAAATTCACCTAATTTGGGGAAACAATTAAAACTGCAGTTAAACCATATACTGTTAATCCTCGAATCGCCTTCACAGATTGAAGATTCTGGAGGCCTTAACCAGTGAAATGAATGTATAAATTAATTTCAAAATCAGTAACAATTGTTGTTTATTGTAAACCTCAGCAATTTTTCTATCCACAATTCATCCTCTTTGATGTTTTTGCAAGTTCACATCATGCTTTTAAGGTAGGCAGAGTTTCCTCTGGCCCCGACACCAGACTTCGATATTTTGACCAAATAAATGTCTAGTGTTATCTTAAAATGTCGAAGTCTGGTGTCGGGGCCAGAGGAAACTCGGGCTAGTTTTTCAAATTGATTAAAATATTAATATGTTATCATGGTGTTAAGGCAGTCATGAAACCGCTACAATGAACACTTGTCAAAAAAGTCACCTCTATCAACAAATGAGGTCGCTTAATTGTGCATTGACATGATCAAAGATATAAACAGTATTCTGAGAAGGGAAATGGAACCTCTTTTCCAAAAGTCCTGATAGTACAAGACTACATGAAGCAGTTAAATAATGGTCAGTAAGAAATCCATAATGAAAAGGAACACATTCCCCGACATTCATATGTAGGAATTTAATGATTGTCTTAAAGTTATGAACCCAAATATCTGATCGACATACATATTCCATGAATTGAAAAAAAAACCCCCAGCATTCTCAGTCGTTTGAAGCAGATCATCAAGCTTCATATTGATAAAAATGAAAATTGTGACTTAACCTGCAATCACCAGCCACCATTTGCATTCAAAGTGCTATGAATGCAAGTTAATCAAGTCAAACATGCAATACAAAATAAATAAAATTCCTTGCATAAACATACACAATTCATCAAAGATCTCAGGCATAAGTGAAACATGTTTCACTAGAAAATGTTTAATACACATGATGAATTACCCCCATAAGCCCGCCATGAAATGGACCAAAGAAAAGGAGTTAAACAACAAACCACCCGATGGAAGCCAATCACTTCATGCCCAAATTCAGTATGTTGCAGAGGCATCATCCTCCATACTCCAGGTGTTACGCTCACTTACGCTCTCTTCACCCCTGGAATATGTCATAGTAAAAATGAAGGCTCAGTGTGCACCACCTTGATGATGAGACAAGGAGCCTTCAATGTGCATCAAACAAATTTGTCTGTTGCATGACGGTAAAATTGACAGGCTTTGAAGTCATATTTCGCTCCCCTGTACTCTTCAAAGGACAAGTATCAGCCTTAGTGATTGGTGAGGTTTTTTTACCCGAGACCCAATCAAACAGCTAGTCCATGCCTTCAATTTTACTATCACATATATCAGGGGTGCAGAAAGCGAAATTGAGCAGAAGTATAAATATACCATCAAACCCTTTCCTTCACTACTTGATTGTATTACAGTCATCACACACTAACTTGCAGATATGAATGGTATTTTCATAATTATCAAAATGGAAACAAAATTTGCCTGCCAGGTATTCAAAATGATTACCCTGAGATGATATATATAACACACGTATCAGCACAAATTAGAAAGAGTTTAATTTTAAAAATCGTAAGGCTATATGCATATAATTAAGCTGGATATATCAGAAACCTACTGAAGCTCAACTCCAAGCAGGCTGTCAGCCACCATGGAGATTTCTATCCTACAGTGCAAAAGGTTAATAGCCTGCATGAGTTCCAAGGATTGTCTAGTAGACTATTTTCCAAAATACCATAATAAGAATTTAGTCTGTTTACTAAAAGATCCAATGCTTTGACAGTTTACAAGACAGGAAAGAAAAACAATGATTTTCTATCCCTAAAACAACTAGAACTGACTTTTTTTTTATCCAATCAGAGGCCATAGTGGCCATCTCGAATACCAAAATTTAAAAGTCAGCCTTTTATTATAGAGTATAACCCTATGTATAGCTCCAACAAAGTATCAATAAATTTGGCCACATAGAAATTGAGTTAAAAAAAATCGGTCTTATAAAAAAGGTTTTTCCCCTAAGTACCTCTCCCAAAATACCAAGTCTATTTATAGAACTCAAATTACAACCATTATTGTTTCAGACAATCAGAGGTCATGGTGGCCATCTTGAATCCCAAAAATTAGATATGTATGACTTCTGGAAAATTTCAATGTTGTTGCCAAATAATTTTGGAAAATTTATTGTGACAACACTTAAAAGTACAAGAAGAGCAATAATTGTGGGGACGAAAAGTGAAACAGAAATACAATTATCAGGTGTGCTACTAAAGGATGTTATTGTTATCATTCATAAAAGTTTTGGTTGAAATTAGTTTATTAGTTCAGGAGGAGTAGTCTGAACAAACTGATTCCAGTATATCTGCCACCTCTCCCTACTTCCATGTTTGCAGGAATGCAGAACTAGAAATGTATTTTTTTTATCTAGTAATGACAATGTGTAGCAAGTGTCCTAAAGTTTGTTAAAAGACGTTATGAAGATACTTTTATGTAAAACGTAAGTGTTATCAAAATGAACAAGATTTGGATATGAATACAGCAAAAGGGGAATAACTCTAATTATTTTTTTCAAAAAGTGCAGGTTCACTACTTCAGAATGTATGGATTATATCCGTTGAGCTTCACGAAATTCAGGTGAAAAGACAAGATTTTGCTTATAATTTTGTTTATAATAGCAAAATAAAAAAAACCACCACAGATGCACAATTAGCTGAAATCTAAACAGTAAGAGCAGTTATACATTGTACCTCAGAATGTGGTGACATTACCAGTAATTTTCAGGATATATGGACAAAAACTAATAGTTTCATGGGCTAGATTCTTTCTACAGACAGACTTTATCTTGAAAAGCTTATCCTTCATTACACAGTTAGTTTATAAATCATACTCCTTTATCAAACTGGTGCCAGAGTAGGGGAGGGGTGGATAGCACGATGGAGTGACTGGGTCATCCACCAATAATTGAAAGGAAGTCCTCTAAGTTTCTGGTGAAAATAATTGCTTTACAAATTCCAAGACAAACATCAATGTTGAAGGTGAACACCAATAGATGAATGACTGTCATCAAAGTCTTTAGTTAAAAAAAGATGCAGTTTGTACAAATGTGAAGACAAAGATCTGTGTTAAAAATGAACAATATAACCCCATTACATATTAATGAGCAATAAAATCATAGATACAGACTGCATTCAAGAAATTCAAATGTGTGAAATCAACTGTAATAAATTAAAAAGTGGAGAGGATTAATAAAGATGGAAAATGAAAATAAGAAAAGGCACTCTGCATCCGCTACATGCACTTCCCAATTATAAGAATGTGTACCGCTATTTTTGGAGGATCAATGATTGAGTGAGACTCCAATTTGTCAGATGGAGGCTCATCCTTGTCAGAATGAGGCTCATCATCATCGTCCTCTTCTTCTTCTTCCTCAATCACCTGCTGTAAGCGGGAATATACCAGTATATGGAGCAGGAGTTTGTGGGTAAAAGTGGAAATTGGCACAAATACACAAATTTCATGCTACATTTGTTTTGTTTCAGCTAGGCCAACACCTTTGTATCTTAAATTTAATAATTTACAGACTTATCTCCAAATTAAGGTTACAACTTAACTCATTCACCCCTGAAGACACATTTGAACTCTTCCATTTCAAGTAATATCATTTTTTCCCATTTGTTTATTGGCCTTTCTTTCACAAAGTTAAAAATTTACCATTTCACCTTGTCAAGTTATTTTTTTTTGAAATGATAAAAAGAAGAAATCTGGCAATTTTATCAGCAATAGAGGAAACTAAAAATAACAACTCTTATTTTTTCACTTTTATTTTCCAAATTTTATAGATGAGGTTGTAAAATGAAAACTTAAAAAAAAAAAGTTTTTTAAGATTATCTGTGTAACTTATAATATCTTTTTCTATGTCTGGGATTTTTAATAGAAATCAAAAATATATGCCAGTTGTGTCAACACAGAAACCAACAAGTGGGCAAATGGAAATCTTAATTGATAAAATAACCTGCAAATCAAAACACAATGCCTCACTCAGACATCATGAAAATAACATTTAACTATGACAAAAAAATATATCCGAAGGCACTGTATACCTGGAAACTGCAATTGAATGATGTCATGTGTTTTGTGAACAAAACTATGTTTGTTTTACAACAAATAAGAAACAAGTTTTTGCAACTAATATGGGAGGAAACTGGAATACCCAGAGAAAACCCACGTGGTCAGGCAGGTGACCCCATGCCTTTTCACGTATGTTTGTAATTGTTTATGTCAAACATTAACTCATTCACCCCTGAAGACACATTTGAACTCTTCCAATACTAAGGTTGGTATAGTTCATTTAGAAACTTCAGGGGTGAATGAGTTAACAGTAGAGAAACAACCACTGTTTATGCTTTATGGTGTTAAGTTGGTTGATAGGTTTCTAAATAGCTACAAAAGTTAAGTAAGAATACGAGGCCCCATTATTACAAAACAAGAATATTGGTTCAGATTTGCGACAAAATTAGAATTTATTGTGGCAATAAATACAAGTATATAAGTTAAAATAGTTTAGTTTCTTGAAATGACAATACCAATATTAATTTAAAGTATAAATCTTTCATTTATACTTCTGAAAATATTTTCAAACAATTTCCTTGAACTAATTTTTGAATGTGTCAAATGTTTTAATGCATGAACCAACTGAACAGTTTACTTCTATTCAATTAATGATTGAAGAAAAGGAAATTTGTATCAAGGAACTGTCAGGAAAATGAGCTAACTTGACATGTGTATCTTAATTGCCAGTAAAATATGAATGATGATATTAACTTCGATGATTTAATTAATACACATTGGAAGAAAGGTAGATTGGGTGCAGCCATCACTTTTTCTACATGTAGTTCTGAAAAAACCCTAAATAAAAATCTTTTGAGGGAGATAACTCTAACACATTTAACAGGTAAAATATGCCAGGTAGCATACATCCTTAAATCTAAAACAATAATGTAATTTGTGATACAAGAGAATGGATACAATATCAGTACCGGGGGTATTCCTGACACCACAACTTTTGGTGCATTTGGCATGGAAACCTTTCTATACTCGCCCCATCCCTCCTACACACATTTTAGAATACTCATGGTATATATACATACCCTCCTTCCTCCCACAGGTTTCAGGACTTTTGTGAGTGCTTTGCCTGACTGGATCCTCTTCATCATCTCCTCTAGTGCTTTACCGTAATTTTGGTCGCCAGCACCCGCAGCAGATTTCACTGTAAGGTAATATAAACAGTTTTTGAATTTGAAATATTAGTCAAACTTCCACAAATTGAACTTCAAAGATTGAATTTCTCGATGTTTCAAACTTATAGCAACTTATATCAAAGTCCAGATTTTTTTCCTTATATGACACTACACTAATATTTAATTCATGAATCAAAGTTTTATGATAATGAGACAAATTTCTCCCTGTTTCGAAGTACAATCAAGGTTTGTTCTTTAAGGAAACATTAAAAATAAATTACAACCTATGAATCGAATTGGAAAAAAAAATTACCTGTACATTTCATTGTAATGTAAACATAGACACATGTCGAAGAAAATGATATGTACAACTCTTGTGTATTTCAGTACATGTTGTTGTAAACATACTTGTTGGATTTAAAAACGAAACTGATTGCCATATAAATTGTTTTCATCTCTCGAAATCACGACAACAAGACATGCAGTTTGATGTTCAATGTTCACGAGTCGAAGTCCTGATGATTCAAATTTTTCCCAATTGTCCCATAAAGTTCGAAACATCAAAGTTTGACTGCAAAATCTCATGAAATATAATCACCCAATCTTACACTTGTCAATTCTCAGAAAACTGTATATATATATATATATTAGAAACGTGAAGATAGATTTTTTTTTATCTTTTAACATATTTTTCAAGGATAAAAGAACGAAAAGCAACATTTCACTTTTAAACCTTTTCTCTTTAAATGATTAGAAACTCCAACTTCCAAAATTGTAATGCTACTAGCTTACTGTACTATACAGGGTTCAGGTTAGACAGTGGCTGGTTTAGAAATGGTCAGAGTTAGCCCGGGTACACAGTATCTTGTCCAGTCTGTTATACTTACACACTTCGCGCCTTTTCATGCTTTTCTTCCTCGTGATCTTGCTTAAAAATCTTAAACAAAAATTTAAAAACAATAATTGAAAACCAAAATAATTGTCTTTTCTCTTGGTTCAACCTATTCTACATTAATGCTCCAGAGCTTCAGTTTAGGATTTTTTTTTTTTTTTTTATAAAAGTCAACTTCATAATATACTTGACTAATTGCATGTTGTTACAAGTTCCATTTAATCGAGTGGGATAAAAATATAATTTGTTTTATAAATGCATACAAAATATATTCACTCCACAGGTTAGAATATTATAATCATGAAGAAACAAACACTATTCTACTAAATACGTTTACAAGGGGCATAACTGATCAGTAAATCAACAGAACCGACAGTAAATGGTACATCTAACGAAAGCCGGCACGAGCAGGTGTATACCTTCCATAGAAATATCAGGGCCCGTATTCATGAAACTGTTCTCATGCTCAAGCCTGGATTTTGTGCTCAAGTCAAATTTCTTGTTCCAGTCATAAATTATTTAAAAAAAAAAAAAAAAAAAAAAAAACGTTTCGGACAAAAATTGAAGAAACTAGAAGCCAAATACTGTTTTCAATATTTAAATTTGATTTTTGATGGTTGACATGATTTGGGTGGGTTACGAGAAAAGTGGCTTGAGCACAGAATCCATGCTTGAGCATGAGAACGGTTTCATGAATACGGGCCCAAATGACGCCTACACCTTCATTGGTTGTATCATAATCATGTGGAGGTTAGTGATTTGTGATATTGACTCCTTCTTACTATTTTTAGAAACAGCAGGTCAATATTGTTTTTATGACATCATTGTCACAATGCTTTCTGCAAATGCAGAAGTTTCCTCCGCTAGGGCTCCAATTTAACATGTAAGTACGGTAAACCTCCGGTCAGTTCGAAACGCCGGATAGTTCGAACACATATTTTTTTCAATAAAAACAATGATTTTCTAGCTAGTGATAGTTCAAACTCTGATTGACCCTATTTCGAATAGTCCGAACTTGTCAAATGAAGAACGTAAAGTAACATTTTTTTCGGCAATCTCCATTGAAAGCTCGCGGCGATTGGCCCCTGAAAAATGCCAATACTTTGATCAACAGACACATTTAGGGTAATGGGTTGTATGTGTGATCATTGCAGTACAGCTGTGACAGTAGATATTAGGACTATTAATTATGATTTAAAAGCAGGCATGTTGATGTTCTGACATAATTTTACTAACATGTATACCTATATTTACAGTAGCGCTTTCGTAAACGCAACAGGTTATGTAGACTATGTTTTCAATTTATTAAATGGACCATTCATTATGCAATAATATATACAATAGTTTCTGATTCAAATCAAACATATAATCATGCAGAGACTCAATATTTAGGTCTCTGATACAAGTAGTCTAACTTTTGTGTCACAAACGAAATGTGTACTGTTTTGAGGCCTACACAATTGCCTCTGCTTCGCAAAAACGATCATATATTATCACGAAATGAAGAAAATTTAATGATCAATTAGCAAATGATCAATTAACATTGAATTAAATAATATACTATCATTTTAACCATTTATAAATGTGCCATTGTTCTATGTTGTTATGTATCAACCTTACATTGGATATGTCGGGTATATGTTTGTGCCTTGATTGACACTTTGCCGAAATTTTTGCCGATAGTTCAAACTCACGATTATTTTCTGAAGCCTAATTTCGTATAATTGGAACAGGTTCATTAATATTCATTTAATTTTGTTCAAACTGACCGAAGGTTTACCGTAACCAATTTGTGTTTATATCAGCATGAACATTGAAAAATAACGTTCAATTCTTAGATTTACATTCTATTTTTTTTTAGTTATTATTGACCGAAACAAAGGTATTCCTGAATATTTTTGTTAGTGAAATGTCTATGTCATCATGCAGTGCAAATGAGATTCCCGGAACATCGTAACCTCACCCAAATGTTTGCTTCTAAGGATTGTGTCATGTTATTTAAAGAGGGTGGAGAAGCTTCAAAATGACCCTGATCAAATTGCATTCTTAGCTCTATAAATGCAATTTCTTTTGGTAATGCTTATAGACGAACTTGCAGTGGAAACGTTACTATTTAAGAATGATTTCCAGATTATTCAGGGTTTTTACATGCCAGAGTTACCTACCCTTTTCCTTTATCCATAGACGGGGTTGGAGGTGGAGGTGGTGGGGGTGGGGGAGGTGGATGTTTAGCCAAGTCCAGCTCCTTCTCAATAACTTTATCTGAAAATAAAAATTGAAGAATGGTAAACTTAAGTATTATTTTGGCTCAGAAATATTATCCTACAAAGTACCAGTCAACATATATCAGTACAATCACCAAATACAAATTGGAACTCTTCTCTGTTGGAGACACAACAAAGCATCGAGACTCTCTAATAGTGTTTGATGAAATTAAATCCCACAAACTTGTACCAGGGATAATCCTGTGAACACTTCACCCCTTAGAAATGTTATACAGTAAATGTTTAATGTTATTTACGTTATTTCTATATGATAGCTCTTACATTCAGCTTCTAATTCCTTGTACTGCTTCTCATAGTCCTCCAACTTTTTCATGAGGTCCTTGTTCTCCTCTGACAGTTTTTCTTTTTCTTCGTCATTTTGGCCATCGTTTACTGCCTCCTGTAGCTCTTTTATCTGTAATGCATGAAATAAGAAATAAGGACCAATTTTTATGACCAAAAAGTGAGTTTGGACAAAAAAAAACTAGTATTTTCTGGTTCCTTATATATATAGCTGATGTAGTTATAAAATTCGGCTTATCCCTGTCTTACATGTGAATACAATTCCATTTACAAGGACACAAGTCTATCACTGCGTTACTTCCAAAGATGCTAGTACCAATTCATACTGCTGGGTTAACTGCAACAATCAGAATGAGGCAACTGATATGGTAGTACATATATGTACAAACAGTGGAAGTCAAATGTTAAACAATGGTCAGGGAAAATTAAATACAAAAATAAACTGCCTCTTTTGAAAAAGCCATTACAGAAGGTAATTACAATGACCTTGACCTTTCATTATATTACCAGTAAAATTCGGGAATTGATTAATGAAAGGGAATGGACTTAATATGTTTCATGGTCATTCAGACAGTAATTGAGTAATGATATGGTAGGATTTAACTTATTGTGAACTTGACCTTTGACCTACATCAAGGTGGCATGGAACATATTTGTGACCTTAAAAAGGAATAAATCAATGAGAGAAATTATCTGTGGTGTCCCTGGTGTCAATCATCATTGGACAAATAAAATAGACAACGATGATAAGGAACAGCTAGGGTTTCCTTATGTGTTTTTTCAATGCCATCTTCTCTGATTTTGGGGGAAATGGATTACAAATTGAAATTCTATATACACTTTTATACTTTTTTCCCCTCTATGACCTTTTTGAAAAGAATGTACTATTTCCTGAAATATTTATAATGATATCTATTCTTTTTTTTAAGATTCAGGGCTTTATAATTTCTTTTTCTTTTAAAAGATTAAGAAGAAATATGTGAAATTCTCTCAATGAGAACCAAATTCTCCGCTCTCATATGATTTATCAGTGGTGTGTTTTATTTTCATTTAAGTTGTATTTTCACAAATATATACATATATAGTGATCTGGCATTGACCTTTGACCCCTAGATACTATTTACCTGTGAGAGGTATTGTTCCTTCTCCTCCTGGAATTCCTTTGTCAGACTCTCAATTTGCAGGGCAGCATCCATCAGTTTCTGGTTGCCCATAGCATTAGTCATCAACATGGCGCTCTGCTTTTTCATCATCTTATTGTCATCTTGCATCTGTAAAATTTATAGCCAAAAATTGTAACTTTTTTTAAAAACATGATATCGAGAAAGTCTGAAACACATGTTCAAAGAATCTTATTACATTACTTATTAGATTAACATTAGGCTTGCAAGTATATGTAGCATATGTAGTATATGTAATATGGGTCAAAGAAGTAATATAGACGGTAAAATCCCATAAAACACTGGATCCTAATGGAGGCATGTCCAATAGTATATGTAGTATATATAGTATGACAATTTAGGGTTTAAAGTGGAATTACTTTCCATTGGAATCTGTATAAATAAATTTATATGCGCAGTTTATATTTATATACATGAACAGTGCCATGTAGCATCACAAGCTGCAAAATTTGTTGTTTTTTTTTCTTAAATTATCTCCCTTTGACCATAGAAAATCATAATTTCACTTTTAATAATCGACCATAAAAAAGATATCCTTCACAGTTTAAGCAATAGAGGTTATTGAACCAGAAGGATTTTGCTATATCCAATTTAGTTAACAATGGGATGCTAGATGAAAAACTTCATGGAAAATATGAACCCTAATAACATAATTATCTCCCTTGGACCATAGACTTTAACACATCCATACACAAAAAGTTCAATCCGAAACTTCTGCATAAAACTTCCTGTTCCTATTTAATGAAGAAATCCAACCTTACACAGAAATTCATTATATACTTAAGTTTCCCTGTAAAAGAAGTTTGCTCTTACAGCGGAAATCCTATCTTGCACAAAACATCACTACATACAAGTTTCCCTGAATAGAAATTTGTGCTTACAGTGGAATTGTTTGTTTGTTTGTTTGATTTTGTTTAACGTCCTATTAACAGCTAAGGTCATTTAAGGACGGCCTCCCCTGTGTGCAAGATGCATGCGTGTAGTGTATGTTTGTGTATTTTGGGAGGCTGCGATATGTTCGTGTTTGTCTCCTTGTGATAGCGCGGAACTGATGCCGACTTTATAGTGCTACCTCACTGAGACATACTGCCGAAGACACCCAGCAGGACGCCCCACCCGGTCACATTATACTGACACCGGGCGAACCAGTCGTCCCACTCTTAATTTGCTGAGCGTTAAGCAGGAGTAGAAACTACCATTTTTAAAGACTTTGGTATGTCTCGGCCAGGGGACAGAACCCAAAACCTTCCTCACAGGGGCGAACGCTCAACAAATGGCCAAAAGGGAGGCATTGTCAAGGTAGACATTAGGAAGAAGAAAGTTATTTAGAAAGGAGAGAAGAGATAAGGTCCCAAATTTAGTCGCCTCTTACGATCATGCAATTGGGGGCAGCAGGTACAATTCTTACGCCCTACCTGCAGGGACATCCTATCTTGCACAAAATTAACTATACACAAGTTTCCCTGTATAGAGGTTTCTGCTTACAACAGAAATCCTATCTTACACAAAAAATCACTATACACAAGTTTCCCTATACAGAGGTTTCTGTATACAGTAGAAATACTACCTTTGATGCCTTTTCATGTTCCATGTCATATTTGATCTGCAGTACAGCATACTCCTTACAAGCCTCCTCAGACACTGTAAATCAATCATTTAATCTGGATCAACTAAATTATATTCACATTTATATTTTATCCTGATTTTACAGCATTCTCCCTACAAGCCTCCTCAGACACTGTAAATCAATCATTTAATCTGGATCAACTAAATTATATTCACATTTATATTCTATCCCGATTATTTTTCCTGTTTGTTAACATTGATGACACGTCTCATCAATATATACACTATTGTTTATTTTATGAAGCAAAATTCTAAGCAATTGTTTGACAACTGGACATTGCATGAATATTGATGTTTTCTGAAACCAATATTTTTTTATACAAAGTGTTGATATGACTTTTTGTCTCCTTGACATTGACCAATAAACCCTGGCCTTTATATTTATTGCTTCTGTCATTGGTCACAGATGCATCTTGACCTCACTTAAGTTCTGACCTTTAACCCCACACATTTATAGTTTAATGAATATCATTAACCCATTCACCCCTAAAGTCACACTTGAACCTTACCAAATCAAAGACTTGGCAAGTCTAGTTTAAACATGTAGGGGTGAATAAGTTATAACACTAATATACATACACATATCTCTAGTTTAACCTCCAGTCCATGTCCTCTTTTACCTCTGACCTATAACCTCTTGACCTTTACCTTTGGAGAGTTCCAACATGGCCTCTTGGTATTTAGAGAGCATGTTCTGGTTTTCCTTCAGTCTCTTCATGCCATTGTCGTGCTGGAATGGTCCAAAAACAAACAAAATCAATTCCCATGCCAAATAAAATTAAAAAAGAAAAGTTCAACCTTTTCCCTTCAACCATTTAGGAAGGTAGGTAGGCAGCACATTTTTATTTTGCAAAATCTTCCACAAAGGTTTTGAAGAGACAGTGTTAGAATTTGTCTTAGATTAAAAACAATGAAGGTAGCCACTAACATACTTGCCAATATTTGAAGGTTCCATTGGTGAGATTGCACATGCTCAAAATTAACCCAATCACCCATGAAGACACATTTAAGCTCTTCCAATTCAAAGGCTGGAATAGTTCATTGTAAAATTTCAGGGGTGA
This sequence comes from Mizuhopecten yessoensis, assembly GCF_002113885.1. Classification (NCBI taxonomy): domain Eukaryota; kingdom Metazoa; phylum Mollusca; class Bivalvia; order Pectinida; family Pectinidae; genus Mizuhopecten; species Mizuhopecten yessoensis. The sequence goes on from NW_018406415.1 coordinate 2,347,158, forward strand.
ATGAGTTAAAAATATCAATAATTTATGAGTACAATACTCCAGGGTGAAAAAAACACACTTTTAAATGGCATTTCTTTAGGTGTTCTCTCAGATGAAATCATCAGATCTTAGAAAATAAGAATAGTTTAGCAAATTCACTAGTTGAAAAGACTAAATTTTAGGGTCCAAAATCGGGAGTCTCCCTCCAAAATAGGGAGAATTGGCAAGTATGCACTAATCACTTAGATAGGTAAGGAAGGGAGATTTAAATTCTCTTTATTTGGCACAAATTTAATGAAATAAAACTAATGAACGAGTGATAAAAAAGAGATGCCTGCTGACTACTGTTAATAGTCATTCACCAAGCTTGACCGTTATTACAGCCAACTTCAATTTAATATCAAATCAAATTTCAAAAATGTCAAATTAAAGTTCAGTTCCATTTGGAAAGGTCCCAAAATTTTAGTCATTCACAATTTTTATTTTTTTACTTTTTGTTTGAAAGTGACATCATAATTTTAATATGTTTTGCACAGGAACTTTCTGATCATTTAAGATACATATATTAAATCACATTTTAAAATATTTTTTGAAAATAATATGCAGAATATATATTTATTTGGTTTGTATCTTCTTTTTTTCTTATTATCACAGATTTTTTTTTTTTTAACTCTTTGACTTGCTCTTTTTATTTTTAACCCTTTTACCCCTATTTAACTTAAGTGGACTCTACCATGCACTTATACAGAGGAGTCCATTATGGTCTACAGTGGTGAAAGGGTTAATCGGATAAAAGTTTGAAAATATCAATGCTACAAATGACTGCTTCAATACAACNAAAATAAAATACCAGGTGAGCTATTAACGCCCCTGGGCCTCTTGTTTTTTAGTACATGTAATACCTTAAGTTGTTTAAAAAATTCTAAGGAAAGTCTTTTTTATTACTTTTTTGTCAAGTTGATAGTTAGCATAGTATATCATATAAACTGGATTCTATTTTTCAATACAACTTACCTAAGAAGTGATTACTCAATGTGAATTTGTCAATAGGGAATGTATTGCTTTTTGCTAAGAAATATTTTTAAATCATTTATAAAAAAAATTGAGGCCATAGTGGTTAATTTTCTTCTCACCATTAATATCTACATATTAACATATAACCTGTGCATTTAAATATATCCAAGGTAATTGTTTTTGTGCCCTTGCACAATCCCAAAGTCGTTTGTAGTCTTACACTTAAACCATCTCAAGCTCATTTGCAGTCTTACCCTTTCATTGAGCCTTTGGTGTTTCTCTTCTTCTATGGCACTGGTCTGCCTCAACTCCTGCAGGTCAGAAGTCAACCTGGCCACGTTCTCCTCAAGCTCTGTAATGATTGGTCAGTCAAAACAGGAACTTAATTAACATATGCTTTCGTGATTTCGTGATTTCTCTGATTTGTGCAAGTTATTTCCCTTTATTTATAGAATAATGTTTGATAAGCGTTGTCCCATAATTAATCTTAACTTGAGTCTTTTCAATGTGTGCATTTTTGTGCCTACAAATGTGTCATCAATTCTTGTATACCTTTTAAATTTGTCATCAATCATGTGTACCTATCAAATGATTCATCAATTTTTGTGTACCTAACAAATACATCATCCACTATAAAAGACATTCTTTATATTTCTTAGTATGCCTTTTAGAAATCGAGATGCAGATCAAAGTAAAGTAGCATATCTTTTCAAAGTGACAATGCAAGTGAACTTCCATCAAGTAAAAATTGGACTATAATATTCTTATTATGATATTGTAAGCCACTAAATTATTCTGTAACATATTGATATCTTTTCTGATTGCGTTTCAGATGACATAATTGTGATACTTTTAAATTTGTATTCAGTTTAGGATTTTTTGGCAAGTTAATTAAAAAATAAATCTCACAAACTGGTCGACATTGCATCGAGAATAAATAATTTTAATAAAAGTCACTTCATGTGTGTCAATGAATATGACTGGAAATAATGTTGAACGTACATAACATTAAACCGAAGATTGGTTTGACATTTCCCCATGTTACCTTCAATAGTTTCATTGAGCTCAGCTGTGTGCTTTTTATACGAGTCGACATCAGATTTCATGTCTGAGTCATCAAGCGGAAGGTCGCGGACATCCATCTTGGCCATAATCATGTTGGACTGACGTTTCAGTTCCTTGTTCTGAACGTTGATCTACACGAACAAACATAAATTGAAAGACTCCAGTCTTTTTCAGTATTACTGGGTACATTTACTAATTTTACAGCTAGGTAGACTGAAACAATTGGAGTGTCATTATATGCTGCAGATTCTTCCAGCACTGTTCAATAATAAACAACAATGCAGGCTGCCATGACCACTCAATATTTATTCTGTGCTAGCTTGACCCAATTTTATAAATGGTGCCGATCGACACATCATCAAAAAGAATACTTTACATTTTCTCTCAAAAACCATGATTCATTATTTTGAAAAAATGTCCTTTTAAACTATGTACAGAATTACATTTGGTAAATCTAATGATCAAGTGATTTTCAGGTCTAATTTATTTAAATTTCTTTTTCGAATTTTACAAAAAGTAGACTGTATTTGTTATTTCAACAAGACACAGATGCACAGTATTGTATGTATGATGTTTTGACATAGTTATCAAGTCCATGAAATTATATTTCCTGGTTGAGAGGGAAATGTGCATAACATACATGCGTAGCAAAATTTTCCGCCTTCATTCTGCATTTCATTTCTATTTCGAACTTGATCTTCATCTTTTCATATTCTTGAATCGCAGGCTCTATCACTGAAAACAATATAGACACATACAACAATGACTTGTTTTCCTTTTAGGTAAACTGACATTTTTCAAGACATATTCTGATAACAGTGAAATTAATAATTTCAAAATGAATTTTGTTACACTAATTTTTGTCATGTACCTGGTTACCATGCTAACTGTTGCCATGGTTACCATGGTAACCATATTTCTTATGTATTGCTACCATGGTAACTGCTGTCATGGTTACCTACATATGTCATGGTAACTGTTGTCTTGGTAACTAACGTCTTTATAACTGGTTGTATGAAGCTTGTCACAGAATTTTTTACTGCTTTGGTAAAATTTAGCATTGAGACTAGTGTCACAATATTTGTCATGACAACAGCTATCATGGAACCTGGAGTTCTGATTTTTTTTTTATTGTCATGGTTACTTTGCTTTTGTAACAGTTCCCACGATTTGTTACTAATAATTTTATCGTTATTATTATTATCGTAACAGATTTGAATAGAAATTGGTATCATCCTGTAACTAACGTCATGGTAACTGGTAATTGCTAAATTGTCATGTTGACCAGTGTCCAGCTAACTCACACTTCTTCATTTGTCCCATCTGCTGTTCCCTCTCCTTCAGTCGGGAGCTGACAGTCTTGCACTGAAAACATGAACAGAACTAATTTTATATGAGCCTTTTGTATAAAGTTTTGAGTAGCTTTATATAAGTCTGAATGTCTGAGTGTTGTTTTGTAACATCCTGAGGAAAGGCATGCTGAAAAACTTATATAATTTGTGCATCTTTTTAGTGCTGGAATAAAGGTTGAAGTTTGAGTTGTGAATTTGCATAGCTAACAGTTATTTTAATTTAATTTTTACAAGCAAAATATTTGACTGGCAATATCTGCCATCTTAGAAAGAATGGGTAGGTTAATTAATTGTTGCGAGAATGATTCATAGATGTAGTGATGCATGACCTCCTGCAAACACAATAGAACGCATACACTACACACATGGAGGCACGTCCTTAAATGACCATAGCTGTTAATAGGACGTTAAACTAAATTAAACTAAACCAAACCAAACCTTGTTGAAATGATTTTGTTTGCATCAACGGCCTCCCTAATAATGTAAAATTACTAAATCTGGCCCATGTTTCACAAATATTCCTTCCACTGGAAATTCCTTTTACTCATTCACCCCTGAAGATACATTTAAACTCTTCCAATTCAAAGGTTGGAATAGTTCATTATAAAAATTTCAGGGGTGATTCGGGTGAATGAGTTGATAAGACTTTCTATAGAAAAGCATTACATTTTTACTGAAATTGGTAAAGTTTGCTTACCCTGATACCTTAACTTTTTTTCCTTAACTCAATCCAATGACACTTTAAAATGTTAAAAAACTTGAACTAAGTAATTTTCTGATAAGAAGTTGTTGAAACTTTTACAGGGCCAGAACTTAAGCACTTATATGCATCAAAACCTCTTTTTTTTTACCACAGCTTGACAAGTCAAAAATTAAATTTTAACAAAGTAAAATTCCAAAAGTAAGAGTTGTTCTTTTGCAGAACTTGATTTCTATAATACAAAAAGTACCCAAAACAAGCTAGCAGGTACCGTTGAATCCTGTTGATTTCTAACCATAAAGTTTCACACATAGTGTGGCTGAGCGTAAAGTAAATCTGGAACAAAGGAACATGTGTACCATATTTACCCTAATAACCAACCAAGGTGCTAAGCATTTAGGGAAATTTAGCAGGTGAATGCAGAGTCTTCCAAAATGTTCAAAATATTGACAAAAATATTTTTAAATCGGTAAACTATTGTGAAGAAATAGAACGCTTGGACAAGAAAGGAGGCAGTAATAAAGAATGGGGTCCTTATTAGGTTAAATATATCGAGAATACCTCATCTAAAAAGTGATGTTTTATCCCAGAGAGATTCGTTATATTGACGAATCTCAGAATTAATTACCTGGATAGCTCATTTATTTCAAAGTTGTTAAGGACGCCTGTCTCACTGCACTACCGTTTTACAGTTATCTCCCCTTAACTTCCGTTTGGATAAAACTGTAGCACATTTTGAGCTTGTACACTTCCGTTGTCCAGGTAGCTCAAACGGTTTCAGCATTTGTATAACAATCTGAACCCCAGGGTTCGAATCCTGGCCCAGCCCCGCCGAATATTTTAAACTCAGAACATGTTTTTTGCTTATATTTGGTTTATTTCATCTCCATTGTGTTTTCATAACCATGTCTTCTGTACCAAGGGTAATGATTCATTCCAAAATTTTGTTTTATAAGGCATTTACAAAAAGTCCATTTTAAAATGTTGGTGTCTTACAAATAAATTGTTAAATGTCAGATTTCCTAAAAATGTGTACCTGCTCCTCTGTCGCCTTCAATTTCTTATACAGTTCGTCATACTGAATCACAACTGTAAACAGAAACAAAGTAAACAAATCATTATTGACAAATATCAAATTCTGAAAGAAAAAAAAATTGAAATAGTGATTATTGTTTTTTATTTTTTATTTTTTATTTTTATTTTTCAAGATTTTTCAGAACATGTACATTCTACAAAACATCACATCAACACACATCCACACATTCACACATATCAACTAAATAGTGATTATTAATAAGAAGAACTGTTAGAGAACAGCATAGCTTGCCTATTGGTGATATATGTTGTGAGATAGCAAATACCAATAGAAACACATATACAGTAAAACCTTGATATAATGCCCATCATTTCATTTGCCACCTCGCTTACCGCCAACAAATTTCAAGATCCCTTAATTATGTTTTTCTTAATAATTCCTTTATACACTTCCCTCAATTTATTGCCAAACCCCTTTATAATGCCAATATTTCTTTGAACAAATGATGGCAATATAACAAGGTTTTGCTGTACCCTAACATGTTGTACATTTCAAAAGAAAGATGACCTGACAACGTGAGATAGTCAACAGCGAATTGATGGTCGTGACTGATCCAACACTGCACATGCAGTCTTGCCAAAAAACTTTAAACATTTAAGTCCAATAAACCAGTTTTTGCCCCTAAAATATGAAAATGTGGTTCAGCTCATGGCTAACACTCCAGATAAATACTTCAACCTTATAACAGACAACAGCCTATTGATATTGGTGGTCCAACACAGCACAAAAAAACTTGCTCAAAAACTTTATCCAAGTCCAATTAAGCTATTTTTGGCCCCTAAAGTTTGAAAATATGGTCCAACACATTGCTTATACCCCATATAAATACTTCAACCTTATAATAGACAACAGCCTATTGATGGTGGTTGTCCAACACTTCACAAAAACAATTGCCCAAAAACTGTAGCCTCAAGCTTGCCCCAAAACTTTAACCAAGTCCAATTAAGTTGTTTTTGGCACCTAAAATACGAAAATATGGTCCAGCACATTGCTTTCACTTGATATAAATACCTCAACCTTGTAACAGACAACAGTGTATTGAGTGTGATGATCCAACACTGTCTGGGAAAAAACTTGCTCAAAACTTTAACCTCAGTGAAGTGGGACACCGACGCAGACACAGAGGTGACTACATTTGCCCACCTATTCTCTGAATAGACGAGCAAAAAAGTATAATTTTTCTGTGACTTTTATTTAAATTGTTTTTTACAATGGTAAACTAGAAATTGAAAAAGGGTTTATTTAAAAAACAACGAAATAAAACATTTAGTTTTAATAATATAAGGAAACTGCACCCAACACCTCCTGTTTTCACCAGTGATTCAATGTAATCAATATCACTGAGGATAAGTTTTGGAAACAAATTTGGGACATTTTACATTCAGGAAAATCAACAGTAACAAATACTGTTACCGGTATCAATTAAAAAATCTAAACATTAAAAAATCAATATAGGTTCACTAAATTGACTTCCTCATATGATATTGTCAAACAGCAGAACTGCCTAGTCACAAAGATATCTATGACATCATTTGATTATTTGAATTTCTGCCAAGTTTGACTGGCATAAGTTTATTTATTTTTATCATCATAAATATTATCAATCAATCTGTTTAAAACAATTTATTTTTGCTTTTATCAGGGAACCAGTGCATCCTGGATCCACCCACTTAGATATATGGGTTTTAAAATGTCATATGGGTAAGTCTCCCTACCTGTAATAATTATCTTCACTTAATAAACTTAAATTCAACTTTACATGATTGGTATCAATGTGGACATTTCTGTGGACTTTTCATATTTGTTGTCAATTATTAAGTTTACATTACATCTTCCACATATAGAATATTCATTATGTATATACATATATTGCGTTAAGTATGGGGTGGGGTGGGGGGAGAATTTTATTACTTTTCTAAAACATAAATCACTATTTTGATTTATCAAAATTGTCGTAATCCCATAGGATCATTGTACGATTACCTAGTGAGATCCTTTAATGTTTACAAATAATAGCAGTGATGATGATGATATTATGCTGACAATGAAAATGATTGTGATGATGCTAAATCCATGTCCGTGTGTGTATATGTGAGAATGCGTGAATGTCCTGTTTATGTATGTGTATATATTATGAAAAACTTAGAAAAATAAAGCCATTTTTTTTTTATATAATAATAGCAGGGCATTTATATATCTATCCATCGTTTACTTTCCTAGTGATAATAAAAAGTATCGGGGGGGGGGGGGGGGGGGCAAAACCTGTGAAGATACTTCACTTGATAGTGTTTTCAAGTCACTGGCAGTGTTTTATACTATTTAAAGATATCATAAATAGCATACATGTATATTTATCATTATATCATGGGACAGCAAATATAATGAAAATAACAATGGAAAAATATTTTTGTACAATTTTTAAAACAAAAGATCTCTTAGCACGAAATACTATTAGCAAAAAACAAAACATATGTTTCAGGTATACCCAGACCAACCCTAGCAATATTATTCACTCAAATACACATAAATGTCCAATTTGAATGTGCCGTAAAATCCTAACTTTATGACAACTGTCTATTTCATGGCCTATGTTTGGTGATTTTTGTAATTTATTAATTTCTTTATTAGCCCCCACTGAAAAAATATGAAAAATACTCATAGACGTATGATATCAAAATATTAGCTTTTATTATAGGCCTCTGATTTACTTATGTTGTAAGTATTTTGCAGTAAGCGTTTCCTTTTTACACTGACAAAAATCCTTACATAAATATACTGCCGTACCACATTCTCATTGTACTAGCCCAAGCCTTGGATCATTTGTTCTAGAATAAAAATAAACTGAAGTAGAGTAACTATTTCCTGTTCTGCACACCTAAAACACTTCTTTGTAGAGTTTCTTTTCTGAAGGTAGCTACAAATTGCCATTAGCGTGAAGTGACAGGAGCACCTCCCCTCCCCTTGGGACACAGCTCCCCTACCCCCAGGGGGAACACGATAACACCAGATATCCGTGTTGTGAAGTGTTAGAAGAAATTGATAAGTGGATAAAAGCAGAGACCTATATATATAGTATTGTAATGTAGGGCTCAGATAAAATGGTGTCAAAGTTTGAACACTGAAGACATCATCCAGATAACACAAGGACCTACCCTTAGATAACACCTGAAGAAATATTAAAGTAATAGTGAATCTGCGAGGACCTACCCTTAGATAACACCTACAGAAATATTGAAGTAATAGCGAATCCACAAGGACCTACCCTTAGATAACACCTACAGAAATATCAAAGTAATAGTATATCTGTCATCAGTGTTTGACTATGAAAATAGTTATTATAATCCATTAAACCTTTCCCTTAAAAAATAAATATTCTGCATTATAAAATTTATAAATTCAATTTTAATTTAGCTGATACCTGTCTATAACTAACACCTGCCTATAACAACCACCTGTATATCAGTAAAACCTTGTCTGTATTAACCACCTGTCTATAGCTGCCATCATATACCTGCCTATAAAAACCGCCTATCACAACACATATTCCGCTTTTATTTTTGCTTTTTCAATCACAGGGACCTAATGATGACAAGATAGACTTTACTTTAGGACTTTTCATTCCATTTTTTTTTAATATTATATAATAATAAATAAAAAAAAAATATCCATCTAAAATATTTATTTATTATAGAAAAACAACGTTGGGGCTTCTCTGCTGGCCTAAAACAAGTGATATGGGTCATTTCCACGCCCATGTCGGAAATCATTATGAATGAGGGCCCTTGACAAATAGAACTATCAACACCCTGTCAAACCGTTTCCTGGCCTAGTGAAGGGGGCGGGGCACTGAAACTTGCTAAAACAATACGCGATGAAACATACCGATAATTAAAATTAAATTACCTTTTGCTGAGAGTTCCTTCAGATGTTTATACTGAAAACATTGGGAGCAGCTCGCGTCGGCCATATTTATAGGTGTCGGTCGTAACTTGATCTCATACACACACGGAAATAATATCAGCAAGTTGTAGGTGACAATTTCTGTTCCGTCCTCTGAAAATATATGTGTATATGTAAGAATGTTATGTAAATTCGACTGATTATGAAGTCATACACCTCACTAAGTAAGTGTAATATGTGTTTACCTCGTACTTACCGGTGGTCAAGTACGAACAGTAGATATGTGTATGACAGCCGAACTGTCGAAAGGAAGTTTAAACCCGGAAGTGTGCCTTAATTTTCTGTCGCATCGCTAATACACATGGGACCGTCTATTTATAGAGCGGGGTTTGTGACGACAGGAAGCCTAATCAAATAGTAGCAGAGGCGCTCGGATCAATACCTGGTCGATTCGGCGATATAGGCCTATGTGACAAGATCGGAGATCAAAGAGGTTATAATTGAACACGGATCGACTTATACAATGTTAATTCCGTGGTTTGAACATATATATGCAGTGTACCACAGGGACATGTGAATATTGTACAGCTATATTATTTGAACCTAAACACAGCTATATTAGTTTAGGTCCAAATATAGCTATAACAAATGGTCATGTCCCTGTGCAGTCAACTTCGCGAGCCACGGGTATTGAACACCCTTGACTCGCGAAGTTGCTGTGCTGTGTACCACAGACAAGATGATATTAAAAATCCTGTCGGTATTTATAATAAATTATTAATAATAACAGTAATATAAAAATTACGCTGTAATTAATATGCTTTAAATGTGTTTATGCATATTATAGGAATGTTATATATATTACTATTATAATAAGCAGATTTCCAGACTCCTGTGAATGTACGGGGAAATTACGAGCCTGGTGGAAATTCTGAGACATCAAATTGGATGAAGGACTAACTATGGGTAGAGATTAAACTTGAAACGGGTGGCGGTTCGAATGATTTACATAAACAAATTAAGCGAGGTATAAAAAAAATGTCTTCAAAATCTTCGACAGCTTTTTATAATTTGTCCAGCACGCAGTATTTTTCCAATATCATTTATGAAAACTCGACATTTTTTCAGGAAACAGTACACTGGGCTTTGCGCCCGCAACTGTAAGCACAAGGCGGACATCCTCCATCCTCGATATCCGGGGGTTACGCTCACTTACCCTAGAGAGCGTACGTGAGCGTAACCCCCGGATATCGAGGAGGAGTTTCCTCTGGCCTTAACACCTTGACATATAAATGTCTGATACAACAGACATCTACATGTCTAAATGTCTAAGTCTGGTGTTAGGGCAAAAGGAAACTCGGGCTTGTAGTATGTAGGCCCTATGTCTATCGATATCCGATTATAGATAAATGTGTGTGTGAAAATGTATTTGGATATTTGGACCATGTGCTTGGTCGAAACGGAATGAACAGAGGGACGTTACTAGCACGGGGAGTGATGAACCATTGAACAGATTGAAGCGGACAGATTATCACTAGTTCCGTTCCGTTTGCATGAAGAAAGAGCAACCACATGGTCCGATATCATTTATATTACATTTAGAGGGTGTGTGACATCCTCGATAACCAGGGGTTACGCTCACGTACAGACCATAAGTGAGCGTAACCCCTGGATATCGAGGATGGGGGTGTGAATAAGTGAACGCATGCACGACAACATTCAGCTACTTTATTTGTAAAGTAATTTTTAGTGTGCCATCTTCATCTTGTATTTTTATTTTTTATTTTTTTATTGCAATTATTTATGAAAAGGGCTTTAAGTAGTATAATAACTTGTGCCAAATATATTCAAATCACAAAAATATCTCGTACCAATCATCTTAGTTAGCTCAGAAACCACAAAAAGAGCGTCGCAATTTCCTCATCGCGGTATCGTGACGTCACATTATTATTGTAAGGTAGAATTTCTTACACGCCTTTCTAACTTTGGACAATTTTGCCATACACGTCACGCATAAGAATGAGATAAAGAAAACTCGTACACCCCCTTTCTTACCCCGGAGAGTTCCGACATCCACTTACCGCACCTGGTACCCACAGGGACTTGAGAATAAGCTAGTTATATTTGGACCTAAACCGAGGTGTTCAGAGTACTTTTACACGTTTTAAGAGTTTATATCAATTTTGGTAAAAATGCTTCCCCATTGATGATATTATACTCGTAGGTCTAAATATAGCTGTAACAAATGATCAGATCCCTGTGCTGGTATCCCGGTAAGTACGGTACAGACCCTGTGCTGGTATCCCGGTAAGTACGGTACAGAATAAGCCGGATGGTGCGGATAAAATGTCTCGAAAGCAAAACACTCCTTTTTATTTCATAATGTTTGGAAAACTTAACAGGGAATGAATGCATTAGAAAATTCTGTTTAATTTTTACCTATATAAAATATGAAACAAAACATTGCAGATATTTTTGAATAATCACAGCTTACATGCAACTTATTCTTGACTTGTGCTTATATATAAACCAGTCACTTGAACCGAGGAGTGTGGGCCTGGCTTCTGTGTACTGGGAAAACTAAAACTAAAATTGTCGTGTTTAGAAATGGAGGGATATTAAGGGGAAATGAAATATGGGTTTACGAAGGAAATACATTGGACGTATTGATCAATTCAATTACCTGGGTGTACTATTGAATTTTAATGGAAAATTTAGACAAACTCAAAAGCAATTTGCTGACCAGGGGAGAAAAGCATTGTTTGCATTATTAAATATTTATACGAAAAATTATTTTAATATAGAAACTCAATTGTCTGTTTTTGATACTTATGTAAATAGTGTTTTAAGTTATGGAGCAGAAGTTTGGGGGATCCATGCATGCCGCACCAGATAACGAAAAATTGCATGTGAGATTCTGCAAACAAATATTAGGATTACATAAAATAAACTAGTAATTTTATGGTGTATTATGAATTTGGAAGATATCCCATGAAAATAGTTAGAAAATTACGTACATTCAAATATTGGATAAAACTGAGAAATGTAGGAAATTGTATTCTAAGGTCATGCTATGATGATATGCTTTGTAATAATGACATTTGGTTAACGAGAGTAAAACAAGAATTATACAGAATTGGTCTTGGAAATGTGTGGGAATCTTCCAGTTTAAATAATAACACTTTTTCATATTATAAAAGAATGTCTTTGTGACATATTCTCTCCTAAAGGAGCATTGTATCAATGTGTGTAATTTTGGTCACAAGTATTATTTATCAAAACCTGTAAATATAAATTATCTAAAACAAATATGTAAAATTCAAATGTCTGCACATAAGTTAAATATTGAGTGTGGCAGATATAATAGAACTGAAAGACAAAACAGATTGTGTACAGTATGTGACCTGAATGATGTCAAGGATGAGTGCCATTTCATTTTAAAATGTCCTTGCTATATTGATACAAGGTTGAAACTAATAAAGAAATATTTTGTAAAACATACAAGCATGTATAGATTAATTGAACTACTTACTTGTGAGAATGTATCTGACGTTCGAAATCTTGGCAATTTTTTAATACAAGCAAACAAAAGGAGATCTGAGCTGGTTAATGTTCACTCTCCAAGGTGTGTGTGGGTGTGAGGGGTGTATGTGTGTGTGTGTCATATTGTATGTTGTCTTTGTATCATATTGTTCTGTATATAAATAAAATAAAATAATAAATATACAACATTTGATATAGCGCCCTATCCAGCTAACATAAGCCACTCTAAAGCACTTTACAGTACATATATATACAATTTTATACAGTCAATACTATTAGCATATATATATATAATATTAATCAATACAATATTGAGGAATTTGCAGGAGCTGTCTTATCAGGCGCTAACTACTAGTCCTATGCCACCTGGCTAATATCTGCCTATGTGTGTATGCCTGTGTGTGTGCTGGAGATGTATTGTGTTTTGAATATATGTTATAAGTGAAGAACTTGAACTTGTGTAAGTTTACATATTGTTACCGGTAACTATTGCAGTTTCTTTGTATATTTGTTGTTTTATTATTTGCCTTCAAGTTACTATGCAATGAGCAATAAAATTATTGAAATGAATGAATATGAAATTGTGTTACTGAAATGGACCAGTGTATAAGACAAGATCACAATATTTTCATAAAGATGTGAAAATATCTTTATTAAGTGTATAATCCTTTTGGTAAGATTTCTAATATTCTGGTATTGTGATATTTGAACATTTGTTTAATCATCATATTTCTTAATGGCAAAACTCAGTGTTAAAATATGTAAAATCTGACATATTCAAATGATAATGCTTTATGCTACTTTCCTTACTTTGCGTATTCCGTACCGTACTGATCGCAGTGCCCGGTGTGCTCATCATAGGAATGGGAAAAAAGGTATTCCCACATTGGCCATCCATAAAAAAAAATACCGCCTAACATTGTAATGGTCATTGTGGGAGGTTTAATATACTTGTATCATGAACAAAAAGTTTTTTCGGTGATCTTTTATATTTCTTATTCTAGTGAGATCAAAGAGAAAAAAGGTCGAGTTTCCAACAACGTTCCCCACATGTAACAAAAAGTTGCAATAGACTGGCCCCGTCTCTAGAATGTGCACGTTCTCAAACTAGGGGAGATAAGCTACTAAAATAAGTTGTAAATTTCTTCCGAATATAGGAATCGCACGTATCAATTTAACACAGGGACTGAGAATTTGTTACAACTTTGTTTGGACCTAATCTGAAGTGTTCAGAACACGTTTTAGGGCTTGCGAGAACGTAGGCGTGTCGAATTCCTGGAATTTCGGGAATGCCATTCCAAGGGAACCATATATTTCAATTTTCCTATGCGATACATATCTTATCATAAACACTATTTCGTAGAATAATTTATTTTTGGATTGCTGCCCTTTTTCAGTCATATCGAGGAACAATCGTGATAGAGCTAGAAACTGCAAAATACGGAATGGGACAAATTTTTCAACCCTTTTGTAACTATTTGAAGAGACCCAACTTGCTTCCTTTTGAAATTAAACTTGTTTGCTCAGTGGTTATAACTTAAAAGAGGATGGACCGGTCATCAGTAATATATATCATGGTGGTCGAGTGGCGCAGTGGACAACGCACTCGCCTTTCAGGGGCGTTTCTAGGATATTTGAAAGAGGAATCAAATTTGGACCTTTTGTTTGCTAAAAAACTACGGATCACCCATCGGATGGGGGAATCGGTATAAAAAGAAATCAGAGTATGTGGTTAATTAATGAATATGATAAATTGCCTTATTCAATACGATATTAGTAGATTACGATAGGTTTTTTTGTTGTTTTATTGAAAATGGGGGGGGGGGGGGGGGGGGGGGGGGGTGCGTACGCCCATTACGCCCTCACCTGGACCTGCCCCTGCCTTTCACCAAGGCGGCCGGGGCTGGACTCGACGGTCGGACGTGAAAAGGAATTGAGTTACCTGCCAGACAAAGTGGTTTTCTCCGTCTCTGGGTACTCCGATTTCTTCCAACAGTTAAGTCAGCAAGTGAAAAGTTTATATTTCATTTAACATGCCATAATCTTTTGTCATTGCATGTTCTCCGTTGCCACCCAAAGATTGTGTTATTCAATTCAATTTATTTCCGCAAGTTTTAAATTATTAAAGGTACCAACAAAATTAAATCCAACAGGTTTTGCCCATAAATCTTGCAAATCAACTTGTCAAACAATGGAATGGCCATATGAAATCCATGCATATGTGCAATATTTTATTCTAATATCATGGCGACTGTATTAAACCAGGGACCGAGAAATTGTAACAGCTATATATGGACCTAAACTAGGGTTTTTTGAGTATATGGGTTTAGATCGACTTTTGGTTATTTAACAAATTATAATGTTGAGCGAAATCCGGAAAGCATTTTTACCCCAAGGTGTTACTAAACATCGCACAGCTTAGGTTCATACACGAGCCAATTTGCAGGTCCGTGCGCTCCATATTGTACAATAGATAAAAAGACGACAAACAAAGCAATGAAAGTCTAAATGGTTTTAATACGAGAACCGATTCAAATATAATATATTCAGCACTAAATCGATCAAATTATTTCTAAACTACTATTTAAAATGTCTCTATGTGCAGAACACCGTGTATATACAAAACTATCGATTTTTTTATGGCTCAGTAAATTTGGATGTAAATACCATTGCATACTGATGTAGATGTCATTGATAATGTCAATGTGTACAAAATACATTTCTTTTACAAAAATATGTTTCACTCGAGAGGAAACATACAATTTCATTGGACAGATGGTAAGAAATGAAATTGCGGAAAAGAGGAAAAAAAATAATGGCTAGTCTTCGGAAAAAAAGAGGTACATTACGGAAAAAAATTAAACCTGAATATTTTACCATTTTCTCACCTGTCAGGAATGTGAATAAGTTAGTAATCAAATTAATTAATTAGTTTACAAAAGATATTCTATGTACATGTATTTCAATTAAATCTATTTTATAGCACATAAAATTCTTCATCTTTTAAAAACAAACGGTTATAAATAGTATTTCTAGGATAAATTACATAATCTACACAAAGTGATGAAAATCAAAAAGTTGTAAAATCAACATGTTTTAAAACAAAAATATTATAATACAAAAAATGTGATATACATACAAGGCGACAATGAATATGTGATGTAAATGATAAAAGATCTTAGTTGTCGCAAATCGTTGTTTAATTTGCGTAAAAATGTCATGGAATTGCACAAGACTTTCTAATATCATATTTCTATATTCCGATAAGTTCATATTACTGGTTCACCTTTTTCATCGTCCAATACGAATTCCATCAATGTATTTAAATCATTGCAGTCCACATGTTAATCACTGGAATGTTTGTTCAAAGTTCACGATTTTTTTCAGATGTCGCCGATACAATTTCTGAGATGATATTGAATAGAATGTTTAGGCAATAGTTTCGCACCGTAATTTCAAATTTGTGATTGTTTACATTTTCGATCGCACGCGCCAAATTAGAGCTGAAGTCCGTCCGCTAATTAAGAACTAGCTCCCGACTGCATCCGGCGTCTTTTACAGGTGCTGCTACGGACAGTGTTTAACAGAGATGACAGACAGGGTGTTGAATTATTGTCAGTTTCCTCGTTCTTTGGGCAGTATTTGATGGTATGAGCTCCGTCGCCGTTGACCCCACACAAGGGACAGGTGTATTTCCGCAAGATGGGGCAGCTGACTTTACCCTCGTTATCTTTCAAAACATGGCTGGTGTACACCGATGACGTTTCGCCATTGTTCTTGCAGAAAACGCACACTTTCTTTGCCTTGGCCCGTCGAGCAGCTTTCTTCTTTTCTTTAAATGCCAGAACTTGCAACACGATCGGATTGCTTTCCCTCTGAATCGCCATCTTATCCTTAGCGGACTCGTGACGCAAATGTACCTGGTAGCTATCCAAGTCGTCCAAATCTAATTCTCGGCCGTTATGGCGGAACTCATCCATTGAATCAATCCGGATATGGTCCAAATGTTCCTGAGAATTCGAACCGACATCCCGGTCAAGAAATGTCAAACCAAAACTCAAACAGTCATAGTTGTTATTACTGCTATCACAGTCGCTGCTGCTGTCATCCTGGCAGGTAATTGGCGTCATCAAATTATTCAAATTCGTCAATAAATCCTTATTCCAGGTAATGTCACTGAGGCCAAAATAATCCTGAAACGGCGCATACTCGTTAACATTCTCCATGTTTTGAAAAGATAAGTTTTTTTATCGAACGAGAGCTGTCGTGTTGTCATACAAAAGGCAAGAAAATGAACGTGCATATCGTGTCAAAATGATCCAATATATCTACAAGTGGGCGGAGTTACAGAGCAGTAATCTCCGGAGCATTCCGCCAATCGCGCACGACTGTAGGTGCTAATTGGTACTGATTGGTCGTACTCGTTTTCTGATTGGCTGAACCGTTAGACGTTGTAGAAACATCCAAGCGACATGGCACGTGGGTCGGAAAAGAAAGATGCCGAAATAAATTATATTGCAAAACATACTGACTATTATTTTTTTGGAAATCTTCCAAAACTTGACCTTCCCATATTAAATAGTAAGAATTCAAGATCAAATCAAAATTTCAATAAACTTTATTTATTGTGCAGAATTATGATATAACTTTTATGAACTTCGATTTGTTTTTGTTTTTGCCTGGTTGGTAGACACAGGGACTCTTACTTAGTAATGCGGAAAGAAACAGGTGTTCTTCTTTAATAGATGAAATCATTATAAAAGGCATTTTGAAGAGTATAAAAAAAACCGGTTAATATCGTTTTGCAATAGTTTGTTTTTTTAACCTTTTTGCTGCCTCAACCTCAAAATATTTCTAAAAAGTTATCAGAATGTTGTATTCATATTCTTCTCAACACATTTTTTGCTTTAAACTTGATCAAAGTAAAGTTTAAAGTAGTAATGAATATGTAATATTCCTTAATATCGTTTTCATATCAATAAGGGGACAAAAGAGGCAAAGTATAATTTTTGGATTTTTTTTACTATTGTACTTTATTTGCAAATATTTTGTTTCCGACTAAGAAGGAGACTAGAAGTGTGTATAAATAAATTCAATTAACAATGTAACCATCAAATCTGTTTATTAGAAATGATTACGATCATCGCTGAAGTACCTAAGTACGTCAAGTTAACTGACCCTTTGATGTGGTCAGCGTCACGAAGCTTCAAATCTGTGACTAAAACATTAGAATTGACTAGCGATGATCATATAGAAATTAACACGCCTGTTAGCTCGACATGTCATTCAGACTTATCGGATATCAAAGGCTCGGCCCATTCTTTTCAGTACCGTTCCGGTATGCTAGCTAGTACAGGTTACATGTACGCCGTTTGACTTGCTCGGTTGTCGACTCCCCGCTGACAGAATACGCCGTAAATCACAGCCTAGTACCATTTCATCCTCTGCGGGTACGGAGACTTGGAAGTGACAAGTGATTTTCATCCAAAAATGTATTTGCATATTAAATTTATTTTTGAAACGGAAAACTTATTCAATATGAAAATTACCAGAGGTTTCATTTGAGGTCATTAGCGGGAAAAAATATCCTCATAGTACAGAAACTTTGGTAAATTCAGGAAATGTAATGAAATAAACTGTCCTCTTTGGGTTGGTACAGACAACTTAAAATTTTACTTTTGTAAGTTTATGAGTCTGAACATGTATCTTAAATTCACCTCAAAATGAGGATTTTTTTTGATTTTTCCAAAATCACATTCATCCTCACCACACTGCTTAGTATAATATAATCACCAGAATTTTTATATCCCAGATATAATAGTATCTCATAGTCAAATTATAAACTGAACTGGGTTTATAATGTTAAACAGGATTTATGGTGAATGGGGTTTTAATCATATCTGGGATGTACAATACATTGTTTGTTCAAAATGAAAAACAATTTGTGGCGTCTGCATGATATTTATTCAAGAATTGTGATGCGCGTTTGAATCATCTTCTAAATGTTATTTATATAGACATCTTCAGTGTCGATACTTATAATATTCATTTATATCTAGTAAATCTGGACGTTGTCATGGGGTTTAGGGGGTCATCGAATGTGTTCATCTTGCGACAAAAAAATAATATAGAAGATGAGATACATTTAATTCTTACTTGTGCTGCTCAATTTGAACTGAAAAACCCCACACTTTGAGCGATATTTCCACCAACGCCCTAGTATGTATAAGTTAATCGAATTGTTGTCACGTAAAAATTTAAAACATTAAGAAATTTAAACTAAATTAAATCAGAGACGTATATTATACGTCTCTGATTAAATTACATTTACGGTATGCTACCGCCAAAAAAAACACCTCGTGTATTGATATTGCTGAAGTATGTATCTAATATTGTGTGATAAATGCTACCATGGAATGGTCCTCGGTCGTGTATTATGTATACATTTAACCTATATGCTGTATTATTTCAATCGGAAATTATAAACAAATCTTGAAAACGTAAGTCAAAATTTATCATTTTTTTAGCATGTTATAAATATATAGTATTAAAAACATGTTTATTGAACATCCGACATCCGGCATTTTTATGAATTACTCAGTTAAGCAGAAGGGTGTAGACTACCAAAGCCCGATGGTATTTCGGAGGTTCCATAAGTAGTTATCCTCGCAGGTAGTATTTGCTGAAAATGATACCAAACATCTCGTGCGGTGTTAATCAGGAATGACAGACTTAGATAAAAACAGCGGTGTAACTCGCGACACGACAGATATAATAGCTTCACAAATAATCAAATGTTAGTTCTTGTTTATTTGCAGAACACTCTGACAAATTGTCCAGCATCTTGTTGTATTCTTATTTGTATATTTTACATCGTCAATAAAAATGGCGCTCGCTAATCTACAGGGATAAAGTCAAAGTTCATAAAAATTCGCGTGATTTTTATTTCAGCGAAAATGTACATGACCGTCAATTCAAGATATTAAATTGTTTCCAAAACAAAAGGATTAGACTTCTTACATTCTTTTACAGTAACGTCAATTTACAAGGGGTTAATTTGCATTGCAATAATGTGGAAAATTCAGTAAACTAATCAANGGGGGGACAGAGAATAATTGACAATATACACATTTTTTATGGAATATACGCAAACATGTCGGTTTTACCTTCAAAAAAGTAGTACATAGAGACAATTCTATAACTAGTTGTAAAACGAAAAGTCCACATCGATAACCTTTGTATTACGTCAATTGTAAAAATGAAATAAAAATTATGAAGAATATTTTCATAATTATTATGTCTTTATTTCACGTATGAATTTCCGGATTAAATTTTCTCCGGAAATTTTGGTAAGACAAGGAGGATCAGAAAGGCATTTAATGAGTAATTTCCTTTGAATAGTTGTCACGTCGATAAAAACGCTGGACGGAAAGATGTGAAAATATTCTAATATACTTTTTTTTTAAACTCTTCAAGCATCACCATTGTATTCAAGAACATTCGTTCAAACAAAAGAAAATAAGAAGTTAAAAATCTTGTGATCTTTATTCTCACACGGAAAAGTAGCGTGTAGTTTCGATAAAATAGTATACGCAGCGGCGTTTAGAATAAATAAGGGTGGTCAGCAGATTGGTTTCGTTTTTAAAATTCAGAATGAAAGAAACCCTTCGTTCGTGTTTGGACAAACTTTACTCAACGTTCACACATATTTAAATTAACGGATTTAAACTCATAATCTTTTGTATTTGCCTAAACAAACATCCTTTAATTAATTCACCCGTCGCGTGAGCACGCGAAAAAGGGGCATTATTTTTATGGATAGGACTAAATACTTTTCGTTTATTGCTAAACATACATACTCACCAATTGTTTTGGACCGAAACAACAAATACATGTATGTAATATCAATAAGCTGAATTGCTTACGATGATAAAATAATTGAACAAGTAATTTTGCCCCCCGCCGGTCAGTCTGCTCAAATCAAATACGGCGTAATTGCAGTTATTATGCTATAAATCCAAGATCCGGTGCTTCATGCATATAATTATAAAATCTCTAAAAATACACACATATATATTTTTTTTCAATTATGCTGCATTCTTTTAAACTCATTTTTTTGCCGTGTCAAAATATAATGTAATATAAAAATGACATTTTTAAAGCAGAGACTTGAAGTATAAATCCTTGTTAAAGATGCTCGAGATTTGGAATCAAATTAAAATGTGAGAATATGGGAATACATTATTTGTCCGTTCACTTAATATATAAGCAAGATTTCATTCGACCAAATGTCATCAAAAACAAATCTTACAATTGTATCTTTGGCATCAGAAATCTTAAGCAGGAGAATTTCGATGAGTAAAGTAGAAAGACACGAGACGTGTCTAATATTTTTCTTATTCATTTCTCTTTGATTATTTTTAAAACGTAAATGCTTCTTTGCATATATTCGTATATACTTCAGGGTTTCGACAAAACCTAGAATCAGAATTAATGTATAAAACGTCTGACAATTTTTATGCATAATTAGTATTTAATAACACTTCCTGCAATCCCAAACCCCAATCCGTACCCTGATAAAAAGAACTATCACGATCTCCTCTTTATCGTCTTTCCTCCTCTTCCCCTTCCCTCTCACATTAGAGTACATTTAGGCACCCCTCCTCAAAAAACTAAGGTATGTGTTAAAATATTACCAAGAATTATCTGGAACTTTAAGTGTTTCTTTGCCGAGGTAAGCTCGCTTACCATATGATTTTTTTTTCTTTTTCAAATTAGCCTTTTATAGCAAGTTCCTTTCAAAGTGAAGTGGTTTTACATGCATTTTAATTAATATTTATTCTCTCGTAAGGTTGGCTTTCGTCATGTGCTTTATGTTGTATCACATAATGTGCTGTGTTATTCAGTGAATCAGAGACGTATATACTATATGGCTTAATATGTCTCCGAGTGAATCAATTGTTTCAATTATGACGTCACGCCTAGGACAAGTACATGCCATCAGACTTACGCACTTGGCCCAGTTGTTCAAAAGGTGATTAACTTTAGAACGCAACTATTGAATTAGTTACAACTTTTCAGATATCAAATATTTACTAGAGTGATACCTTTTTCATTAACGGAATTATTAGAGGTTAACAAATGTCGTTCAATACTGATTAAGCTATCCACCTTTTGAACAACTGGGCCCTGGAGTCAAAATGTCTGCTTTATACATTTCAAAGTTGCATAAAAAACAACGTTTTACACGAATAAATACAACAAATCTTGATTATGTGATAAAAAGGACCTTACACTCGTTTTCATTTCATATAAAATTAATTTTAGCTTGCTAAATTGAAAAAAAATCTTGACGAGTTTCATAAATCTCATATGAAATTGAAACTCATGTAAGATCCTATATGATATACATTCTATGCGGCAGAGACAGATAACGTTAGAAGCAGCCAATAATGTAGGTGACTTTTTAAAGATATTGCTCATTAGTAATACCACGGAATTAGATTACCCAAGTCCGTGGTATTACTTGTGTCTGTTTATTCCGTCAAAAATATCTAATTCAAAACTGATTTTTTTTAAATTAAATAATTTAACATTTTTATCGAGCTTAATTATCTTTCACCTAGCGTGACGTCATATTACGAACAGGGGAAAAAATACGGTAATTTTCGGCCTGTCGCGTGAGAATCCGAGTCAAACTTTCTGTAACCCCGTAGATAAACATCCTTTCCCTTTTCTCACGAGTTTGATTAAGTACGGAGTCATTAAGACCCCCATTCCTTTAATGTTATATTACGGTAAGTACCCTGTGGAGTAAAGGTGTGTATAATTATCACAGGTGATTACAGGTAAAAGATTTATAACAGGTGTACCCGGCTGTCCAGACGCCATGGCTCGATTTCAATAAATTTCATCATTCGTGTTGATTTAGTGATTTATATCACCAACAGTCCGTGGGAGGGGTGCAACCATTTTGTGTACCGTACCAGGGGCGAAATATTATGTTAAGTTACAGCCAGTAAATACCCCCTAATGAGGTCATAGGTAACATTTGCACCTGTGTATATCACCTGAATATGGAGGGTGACAAGAAGAAAATTTATGGCTCTACAAATTGTTTGCATTTCAGATCGGTCTCAAGTACTGGTTATGATCTAGTTGTCATTTGTATTTTTCTATATTGTTTTATTCATGTGAACGAGTGTTTAGAAATGAACTTTGACCTCTAAGATGAAAGTGGTTAACCCACTGATCGGGTTATGATCAAAGAAACACATTGGGCCGTTACAACCATCGGCCGTCTATGTAACAAATGAACTATCAAAACATTATCACATTATAAACAAATTCTTTTATTTTAATTGTATATTTTCATTAAACAGGCTCTTGAACAGACTACCGTTACAAATAATCAAGTCCCTGTGAAACCAAGATGCTTTACTTCTGTAAAAACCTATTTTTTACTACAGGCATTTCCATTTGTTATTTAAATATGTAAAACATTATATAGTCTTCATAACATAACCATGACATCATAGTAGGGTAGAGAAAACTTTTTTTCATATTCTTACTTTTGATTAAGACGTTATGTTTATTTACCAGAAGAAAACTTCCGTGTACAATTTATATGGTTTATGGTATTATGCACTGTTTCAATCATGATGATCAAATGCTGGTCTTGACTGAATGGCTTATTGATGACATTAATACCGTCCTTGTTCAGGTTATAATAAGTCAACATTGATAAATATCTTTTATCTACATCACGTACCCAGCTACACTCAGATAATATATTGCTAATCTACTTGTATAAATGCAGTACCCGTAAGTGACCCTGTCTATTTAAGATGGCGGACTTCACAAGTTATGTCAGCGTGGCTGTATTTTTACTTTGTGTGGTTTCCCGTTCGTGTAACGCACAAGCGGTGAATGCATGTCCGAGTTACGCGTGTAATCCACGCGGGACAAATTCTTACACGCTCAGTTCCCCCAACTCGTCACAAAACGCTTACGTCGCATGGAAGACAGATTTCTTCATTGGCCCTCTCCCTAACACTTTGGGTTGTGTTGGAAACCCAAATAACATCGTATGCCAGTCAAACGGACCAAAGGATGTGTACGTATAATTCGTAACTCAATTCATTTCAATATTTTATCAGTTTTATCTTTCAATTTTCTTTCTATAATCGGGAGAGAAAAAAATCAAAATTCATATATCTTATCAAATTATTTAATCTTATAAAACTGTTTAAAAATATCAGATTTCTGTAAAATGTAAGTAACGATAAAGCATTTCAATACTCAATTTCTTTCCAAAGATATTTATTCGCCGAATAAGTTACTAATTATTTAAGATTCCTGGTTATAATATGGCAAATACCTTAGACACCATGCTCACATTTTACGACAGTCCACTTTTCTTAAAAAGTTTTTGTTTCCAAAAAGTTTTTGTTTCCAAAAAGTTTTTGTTTCCAAAAAGTATGCTTTCCTTTCGGGGAAATATGAGTTATGGAAAAAGAAGAGATAAGGTATTTCCTGCATAGGGAAATAGACTCATATTGCATGTAATTTCAACTTTTTTTCTTCACCAAGGAACCTACAAAGAAAACCACCTCACCAAATAATATCTGAACAAAAATGTAGATCGTTGGTGAGAAAAAAACATAATTATATTGATTTGTTATAGGGTTTCTGATTAACAAAATGATTAAGAAACAACAATACAATTATTGCCTTTTAATGAGATCCATACAAAGTTTTATCAACCCAAGAATGAAAATAAACCGAGTAAAATATCCTGTATAAGACCGTATATATTGACCTCACAAAGGCGATAAGATGATATAGATACTAGTCGGTGTACGCTGTTTATTGATAACAGTCTTCTTAGAGGTATACGACACAGATGTAATATGTAGAACAAATACAAGATATGATCACAGGGGCTAGACACTACGACCTACAGGGCTATATCTTACATCATGTGACCAGCCCCTGTGCTTGTTTTTCCAAGTTGGTATAAGCGCATGCAGGAATAATTCACGTTTGAAAATCTAGAGCACGATATTTATTTTATGTTTTATAAATACTATTTACGAGGTATAAAATATCATTAGGCAGTAATTTGAAATCCACCTGCTTATTCAAAATGTATCTCAAATGACTTTCCGTTTCATGTCATTTTTATAAAAGGCGAGCGTCAGACTTATAAAAATCACAGAGTAAAAATCAGATGCCTTTTGAAATTATTTATACGGACACATTTGTCAATTATTTGACTAGAACTACTGAAAATGCATTGGGTTTTTTCGGCGCAAACACATGACGTCATTTGATTTAAGACGTCATAGTACAGTTTTCGAATTAATTGCCCTGTTCAATACATTACTATGCGAATTTTCCCTAAAACTTGCCAACTCCATCCATCGTCGCCATTATTTTTGACTCCATTAAACCATTATCATGCGCAAGTGCGGATACTGTGGGCAAACCAATTTTGTTGTAACTTGTCTAACAATCAAAACGTCCAATGCGAACATTGAAACCAGTTTTCAGCTGTAAGTCTCTTCAAATGTTCTCCAAATCGTAGACAAAATAGTGTTTTTCATTAATTTATAACGGCAACAAGAAATTCGGTTTGAGCTCAAAATCCATGCTTGAGCATGAGAACGGTTTCATGAATATGTCTAGTATCAATGTGACGTTACAATACCATGACGTCATGTATTTTGTCTTAATTCTGACGTCACAGTGGATATTTTTACATGAGATGATACTCGCACTATATGACGCATAGCTCACTAACACGGATTTCATGAGTTATAACACGGAATAAGATTGTTATCCACGACCGTGGTTATCAATAGTAGATATGATATTAGTTCTGTTCAAACCCTACAAAGCTCACACCGCCGTGAAGGACGTTCTACAGATTACACAAGTGGTATAAACAAACAAATATACGCACGTTATCAATTGCGCATAGAACGTAGGTATCGTCAGGCGAAGTCCCTAAGAAAAATACTTTAAATTCAAAACGAGCTCCACGCGAGCAATGATGAGATTCATAAATATCATAAAATGGAATCGATTGTAAAGACTCTGTTTATCATACGATGAAGATTTTTTCCTAAAATTATTTTCAGACTGTCTTTTAAATTTTTGACTGTCAACCCTTTTGTGACGTCTCATCGCAGTTCGAAAGTTGTGATGTCGTGGATTTGTCTTAGTTGTGACGCCACAGTGGAACCAATAATTAGTGGAACCATTTAATAGTTCCACCAAACTTACAGCCATACACTGCCAAGCAATAACCTAATAGGTCTGAGGAAACGACCGCTAGTTATCACATTACCGCACTCATGATTCGTAGGATACTCAATGTCTGTAAAACGGTAAGATGATTCCATATCAAGATAAAAAAAAATGACGCCTGTTGCTGTTTAATTCTTTAGTGTGACATCGCGTATCTAGTTATCAATTGAGTTTTGATTTTAACCTTAAAAACTTCTAATAGAACTCCGAACACATCAGTTCAGGACAAAAACAAACCAACTGTAACAAATTCCCAGGTCCCTGTGGATAAACCGTTCCCAACTCCTCATTGTAACGTTTCCAGGGGTTACATCAGCCTAGACGTCGGAACTGGGTCCCTCGAATGGGCCAGCAGCCTCCTCCGGTTCCCCGTTCTTCCCATCATGGATATTTTCGGTGACATCATAGGCACGGATGGACATTATCTCGTCAAGATTGAGGATAGCGGGAAAACGTTTTCGCCAATTAAAATCGCGGACGTGTTGTTCCCGATGTACAGGTAACTATTATAGGACTGTTATTTTCGCGGGCATTTTAGACTTTAACTGATCACAAAAATGTCTTGGGTGATACAGAGACTGGATGTATACGTCTATGGTCGGTAGACAGGCCAGGCAGTTGTTTTCAACATTGTACTAATATTTGAAAGAGTTTAATATCTAACACATTTTTTGAACTTCAGCAGTAAATTTTAATCGATCATCACGAGTCGAGTTGAATATTCTGTTTCTTTCGGAAGTCGGGACCCTGTGAAATTACCCAAACTATGAATTGCAGAATGGAATCAGATTATCCTTAGTCTGTGAGTTCATGCCATATCAAGTGGTGAGCTTGTAACAACTATGGGAGAAATTGCCGACAGCAGGCACTTGTGTGTAACAAGGAAAATGTCGTTTGAAATTAATGAAATATTCGCTTTATATCATTAATATGATTTTCTACTGACAGTCTACTGATATCAGCCAATAGTTTGATTCTACTGGTGTCCAAGAGCGGGGCTGTCATTGTTTACGAAACAGGTAAGAAATAAACAAGAAATCGAGTTTAGACAAACGAAAAAAAACCACCAGGTAATAAGTAATAACCGGTCCGGAAACTGACCGCCTTTAGATCTATTAATGCCGCGCATGGAGGACAGTCAGGTCCCGGACCGATTCTCTCTTTTTTTTTATCATTTTCATCTTCTCTATGTTTTAATTTCCATTATCTAATGTCAAGAACCATTGGTTACAATGGAAAGAGGTATTCTCATAAATTTGGATTTCAAAAACGTGAAGGTAAAATAGAAATATTCGGAATTTTGAGGTTATGAGTCCAAATTTAAGATGAATTGTATATATTTTTTTGAGTTTCTCAAGTCAACATTTCTTGATTTCTTTTGAAGATTAAATAACTTTTTTTTATTTGCTCAAGTCCGATATTTCTTTAATCAATGCATATGTGTTCGTTAAATCGAGAATCGAGAATTATAAGATAGACTTATAAAATTATACATCGTGCTTATTTTAATGTCTGTGGTAGGACAGCGTCTAGATAAAGTTTTGCATACCCCTAATAATGTTTTTCAATTTGAAGGACAGATTGTATATTAATTAAGTGGTAATTAACGTGGTTTTAATAATTCAAAGCTTTTATGGCATCCAAGAATATTATGTCAGTTAATCATATGTTTACTAATAATAACACCCTTTTTGTATGTGTAATAAGTATAAAATTTCCACAAGTTGATATCAGCCCGGGTGATATCCCCCCCCCCCCCCCCTTGAAAGTGATATCACACCCCTAGAAAAGTGATATCATACCCCCTAGAAAAGTGATATCACACCCTCTAGAAAAGTGATATCACCCCGCCCCTAGAAAAGTGATATCACACCCCCTCCCAAATTTCCGGATTTTGCCGCTTCCGCTAAATGCTGTCTACTTTTAATGTAAACAAACGAATTGTTGGCATGGAATAACTGCGGTTTCATGGAATATAATTTAAAGATTAATTTACAAAGCCCCACCCAAATTTCAATAACCATATCATTTTGTAGGAATTTGGGAATTTCTAAATGTTGACTTTTTACATTTATAATTGTTACTGTTTTGTTTATATACATCATTGTTTTTGTTACCATTTTTATGAATATAAATAAAATAATTTTGTTTTTAAATTTTATTTTGAAAGAAAAAACATGATAAAAAGTTTATGATATGACAATTTTGATATCACACCCCCAATCAGCCCTGAGTCCTAATATCAGCCCTCTGTACTATAAAAATGGACATATAATAATTTCTTAATACCATACAAAGGCGACCTGCTTCTATTTTTTTTAAAGAATTTTCCATCTTAATTTAACTACAAACTTATGCCCTCCTAGTTTGAAAGTAAGTCCAGAATCAGACATCCAAGTGATCAAAATTAAATTAAATTAAAGTCTTATTTCTACTGAATGATTCAACATCCAGAGAGGGAACCAGTCTATGCATGGACTGTCCCTGGCATATCATAATACTTTTATTTCGTGCATAATTTCCTCTCGCGGTTGCGGATGTTGGGAGTGTTGCTTTGTTTACACAACCTGTTGATCAGTTCCTCAGGCGGTGCCNCCCCCCCCCCCCCCCCCCTGCTCCGTATTACGTAGACTATAAACATAAACAAAAGCGCTGACCTGTATTACTTGGGAAAACCCAGTCACTAGACACGAACGAAAATATAAACTATTAATCGTTATCTCAGGCTCACTGTGTACAATTTTGATATAGTGGGAGCACAGGGACCTGGTAATTTGTTACAGCTATATTTGGACCTAAATTAAGGTGTTCAGTGTAATTGTACATGCATTACGGGTTTAGATCGACTCTCGGTGTCATTTTTACCGAAAGTCGATCTTAAAACCCTTAAACATGTAAATTTACACTGTACACCTTAACCTTAGTTTAGGTCCAAATATAGCTGTAACAAATGNGGGGGGGGGGGGGGGGGGGGGGGGGGGGGGGGGGGGGGGGGGAAGAGTCAATGTATGTCCATACTTCTACAACGCTCGAGCGTTCTAATGTGTGAAATTACATAAGGAGAAATACTAATCAGTGTAAACTACTAACCCGCCCTCACACACTTAACGTCCGCCCCGGACTGGGTGTTACACGTTACACTATAATATCAATATGCTACAGACCCCTGTGTCTACGTAGAACCTTGCTAAACAGACGTGCTTTTCGAAATGTGTTTGATTATAATACTCCTGACAATTTATTCTATATAACATTTTATCATTATGTGAGAGAAAAAAATCCCAATGAGTCGGTGTTTGCCAATCGAACAATCTTGAGCCGGAAGTAGAATTTGATGTCGATAAGATATCGCCACCAACCAGTCCCGTTATTTCATAACACTCCGGGAAAGAGGAGGGGATTTTCGTGTATAAAGGGTATCGCATTCCTTTGCCTTGGACATCGACTATCTTAAACGCCTCCGGACACTGGGGATCTTTAGGAACTGTATCGCGAGAAAATACAACGTAATTTATGTAAATAATCTTTTTGTTTCATCAACCCTTTTCATCAAGAAACTCAATACCTGACCGAGTTGCGTGGGAAATGCATGCATACAGATATACACATTGACCGGAAATAGATATATCCGATAGCTTTTCAAACGCCACGGTCATGCAAGCTTTATAAGATTGTTCAAACTCGGTACTTCGCAAACAGGATTGTGAAAATTAGGAATTTGTGATTGTGTTACAAGATTCATAGCGGTACATGTTCTCGTTTAGGGCTCAGTGGATAGCCGGATTTCCGGTAACCTATAATGCGGCGCGTGCGGAGCCACCGGGTACTATCGGAAAAAACCATTCCGTCGGGGAGTTTTATCTAAATTCGACGAGAAACACCATTAAATTGCAGTTGAGAGCAGGACTATGGTCTACAGATATTATTTTAATTTCGTGAAATATGTACAACTCTAGGAAACGTAACATGCCTAGGGAACCGAGCGACTCAGTAATCAGTCAAGCTGGAAACCTTGCCGTTTTTAATTGATGCTCAACACCATTTGGCTTCCCTACTATCAAATGATGAATGCGACATATTTTTGATCAAACATATCAAATATCCGTGATCAAAACATCTCGGACAAAGCTGTTATAACGGCGTAATCTTTCATGACATTTTATCACATACCTGTTGAATCTTGTTATAGTAATACAAGCAATTTTCAGACCATGAAATACAACGTTCTGTATTGCACATGTGCAATACGGAATGTTGTATTTACCTACTAGCCGGAACTACTTTTTCATGGGAATCCCCTTGTCACGGCGAACTGAAAAGTTCCCGGTATTTGCAAAAAATATCGAAGTTTTTAAAATCTTTGTATATCAATCTCTACCAAATATGGAAGGTATGTGATAAAAGCAAGACCACAAACTTGTGTTTTTCTAACGAATCAGAAAGCACTCATTTGTTGCGCGGACGTATATATTCACTCCGTGCGCTCCGCGTACTCGTGAATACATTCGTCCGCACAATAAACTCGTGCTTTCTGAACGTTAGAAAAACACAAGTGTGGGGTCTTTCATATATATATTTAGCCCGTTTTGGTATTCTTGTTAAATGGGGTTGAGCATCGATTGAAAATGGCAAACGTTCAGCTTGACTGATTACTTGATTGCGTTTCACAAAATTAAAATAATGATATAATAAGAATAAGTCATGCTGTCAACTGCAATTTAGTTGTGTTCCGTCGAATTTAGATATGCTCCCCGGCCGAATCGTCTTTTCCGGTAGTACCCGGTGCAAGCACTATATAGGGAGGCAGAAAACCATTATATCAGAATTGGGTTCGAAAGATTCAATATACTGTAACTTTTTTTAACTGAGATTCTTGTAACTGTTTTATTCGTATGAAGAGGGTATTCCGGAAGCCTCGATCTGGTTAACTGGGACTGTGCAACAGACAAATGGAACTTTCCTCCCAATAGCCATGCCCATCATACACGAAAACAGATGCTACGTTCTTACAGAATTCAAACCGGATGAGGGAAGCCCTGGAGCTGATGACGTAAGCGGACATTTTAGGAAAAATAATTGAATTAAAAATGAAAAGGATAGTGCGATTGAAATATATGTCCGTCAAAGTGTCAAATTTTAAATTAAATAAACTAAAATTAAAATCAGTTGGAAAAATGAATAGAATTTCAGGGGTATGTAAATTCACGGGACTTATCATAGGGAGAATTACTAGACTTTTCAATAGAACTCTGTATGTTTACCGAAAGTTGATACAAAACACACGGAGAAGGCCAAACATGCATACTAAGGTTATTTTTTCTGATGTCAATGTGAATTTTACAACCAGTCTTGCTATAATTGTTCCCAAAGATACTAGTAAGTGTGATTACTGAGTTATTCTTTGCGGACGGAGGGTAAAACACAAAAACAAATTCCTACGCGACATGACAGGATTCCGATTTAAAATAAATGGTAGGACAAAGTTTTACAGCTTATGGTATTGTTTATGTCGTTAGTAAAATGTCTTTTTTTCAATTATGATAAATAGCAAATAAATGTCATAGAATTGCCTAGAAGTGATATTGTACACATAATCTAAGACGCCAGCAACCAATCAGTTGAGACTATATAGCGATCAATAAACCAAATCAAATGTTCACTAGACAACTCTTTAAGTAAATTGAATACTAAACAAACTATGAAGAAATAGGAACAAGTTATTTTTTTGGTAAAATAACTTTGTTTTTAAAATATTTTAATTTCATGCAATGTGTTTGGATTTGTTTGGATTTGTTTGTTATGTAAGTATTGTTTGAGTCCTTATTAGTCAGGCTTGTGACGTATTATTTTGTCAAATGATCGAACAAAAAATGTCGTTGGGGAATTTAAAGAAACTGTTTTATTTATCTTTTTTTTTTTGTCACAGCCATCAATCCTGGGTATGCAGAGACTCTACGCTATAGACATGTTCCAGCGAATGGTAGACCGTCTACACATCACGTGGTACTTTAACTTTGAACGTGAAACCGGAAGTCATAAACAGTTCCGGGAAAGAACCGGGAGAAACAAATTTGTGGAAGAAATGGATATGGATAACAACATGAATATGAATACGGAAGAACAGGTTGAAGATTTACAACCTTCCGTGATGTTTAATGTTGAAACAAACACTGTTATGGTAAACCTTCCTCCTCCGGAAGGTTCGAACGCGGGTCCCACACTGTGGGGATTGAAAGATAACGGTGACACCCCGACTCAGCTTTTTAGAGCCACGGCTGGACTGAAACAAATGGCCATGTTTGACACAAGCACATCCACGTCCGGAACTGCTTTACCGGAAATGACAAAACATAGATCGGACGGAATTTCTGCTGGCAGGTTCGGTCCCTTCCCTCACGGAAGCAAAACCTCTAATGACGCCGGAACTGATGTTTGGGCAGTTTTGACGAACTTGGCATCGATTGTACAGTTATCCCCCTTGACTGGAGCGATACAAAAGTCGGTTGACGTTTCTACGCTTCTAAAGGTACAGAAAGCTCAGATCACGTCAAATCTCATGGTTGCGAGATCAGCCGGTTCGAATAACGATGTTTTGATTTTCGGTGTTGAAGTTGCAATCCCTCCTCCAAATACAGAGGAAGCACGTGGTTTTGTTCTCCTCTGTGAAGAGCACGGACTTCCGGTTAATCTTTCTGTGTCGACCTTTGTGATGGGAGTTTCCGGGGCGGATGGCACATTGGTGTGGTTGGTTCCTTTGCCGGATGGTTTAAAAGCCGGTGGACAGATCACAGGGATTCCTTTAACTGGACCAGAAAATGACGATCTGAATGACATTTTAGTCGTTTTTGCCGGGAACGATAAATCTTCAACAGTTTTAGCAATAAGTAGTCACTAACAATGTGACCTTCTGTCACCCCAGCAATGGGACCTACTTATCCCAAACAATGTGACATACTCCGTGTTTCCAGCAATGTGACCTACTTACCATCATAAATGTGACACGCTGTCCCCTACTAGCATTGTAAACTATAGCTATTTTCAATGCTACCGTTTCATAGCGCAAAGAAATCGTACGCAACTTGTTGATACAATACATACATCATTATTCAGGCCAATCAGACATCGAAGATTTGACTTCAAAATAAGACAAAATTAAATCGAAATCAAAAGAGAAAATTGCCTTTTTTCGTAATTTCGTTGTCTTACTCTACACAAATAAATTCAATTTGGAGTCTGTAAAACATTTAGATTACTATCACAGCGGTATGGTTAAGATGAATATGATGAGATGACATTATCTTATGTCTTTAAATCCGAAAGTTCTTTAAAGTTTTGAATTTTATTGTGTAGGTCTATTACGGACCGTATGCTGTGTAAGCGCCATTTTGTATGTGGTTGTGTTTGACTTCGGGGTGGGGGAAGTGAATGGGTGTTTCCGTAATGCTTCTGAAAGTTTTACAGTGTGTGTCTCCAAGTGCATTTAAAATGTTTATGTGGTATTTTATATCTTTATTGCTTTTGAAAACGGAGAACTTGATAATGAATGTTTGATTAGATTAAGTAGGGGAAAATATTCCGGTTAACAATGACGCGTATCCAAATATTGTAATTATGTATTCAAATACGAGTTCTTATTTACGCTAGGAAAAATAAAAACGAAAAAAAATACTATACAGTTACCGTTTATTTTTTTCATTTAATTTGTGTCGGACGTAACATGATATTAATGAACATATATATTCATAACACACTGACCACAGAATGTTTCAGACGTAGTATGTTGATAACACAGGGACCTGACAACAGGATTTAGTATATGTCGTTGATAATTAAGCGTTGGAAGTTAGCATGTTAAGAACACAGGGACCTGAAATCAAAATGTTGTATGACCGGGTACCTGAGAACATGATTTAGTAAATGTCGGACGTAGCATGTTAATAACACAGGGACATGAGAACAGGATGTAACAAGTGTCGGACATAGCATGTTAATAACCCAGTGCCATATGCAAACAGGATTTAGTTAGTGTCGGAGGTAGCATGTTTATAACACAGGGACATGGGAACAGGATTCATCATGGGAATCCCCTTGTCACTTAATAAAAGCAAGACCACAAACTTGTGTTTAGTAAGTGTCGGACGTAGCACGGTAAAAACCCAGGGACATGCGAACAGGATTTAGTTAGTGTCGGACGTAGCATGTTTATAAGACAGGGACCTGAGAACAGGATTCGGTTTGTTTCGGACGAAGCATGTTAATAACACAGGGATCTGAGAACAGGATTTAGTTAGTGTCGGACGTAGCATGTTAATAACACAGGGGTCTGATAACAGGATTTAGTAAGTGTCGGACGTAGCACGGTAAAAACCCAGGGACATGCGAACAGAATTTAGTTAGTGTCGGACGTAGCATGTTTATAAGACAGGGACATGAGAACAGGATTCAGTTTGTTTAGGACGTAGCATGTTAATAACACAGGGATCTGAGAACAGGATTTAGTAAGTGTCGGACGTAGCACGGTAAAAACCCAGGGACATGCGAACAGGATTTAGTTAGTGTCGGACGTAGCATGTTTATAAGACAGGGACATGCGAACAGGATTCAGTTTGATTCGGACGTAGCATGTTAATAACACAGGGACCTGGGAACAGGATTTAGTAAGTGTCGGACGTAGATTGTTTATAACACAGGGACATGAGAACAGGATTCAGTTTGTTTCGGACGTAGCATGTTAATAACACATGGGTCTGATAACAGGATTTAGTTAGTGTCGGACGTAGCACGGTAACAACCCAGGGACATGCGAACAGGATTTAGTTAGTGTCGGACGTAGCATGTTTATAAGACAGGGACCTGAGAACAGGATTCAGTTTGTTTCGGACGTAGCATGTTAATAACACAGGGATCTGAGAACAGGATTTAGTTAGTGTCGGACGTAGAATGTTTATAACACAGGGACATGAGAACAGGATTCAGTTTGTTTCGGACGTAGCACGTTAATAACCCAGGGACACGAGAACAGGATTTGTTTATAACACAGGGACATGATAACAGGATGTAATAAGTGTCGGACGTATCATGTTAATAACCAAGGGCCAGGTACCTGAGAACAGGATTCAGTTTGTGTCTGACGTAGCATGTTAAAAATAACACAGGGATCTGAGAACAGGGTAACGTTGTGACCAATGCTGATGTGTGGTGAGTTTATCGGCCATCGTATTTAAAGGGGGTAGACACACTCAGTAGAAATGTTCACTCACCGAATGGATCATACTCTGTGATTCCCCGTATAACAGCTGACAAATTGGACTGATTTTATCACTATCAAATAACGCAGAAAGAAGGGGAGGGGTAGTTGTGGATTCAAGATTTCTGTAAGAAATTGTGGCCAAAACTACGAACATCCTTTGCAAACACTCCTTTTCCTTTCCCCTTTTCCTGAAGGTCTGAAGGATGGCGTGGGGAGCGGGAGGGGCACCTCCCAACGGGGCCAAAAGAGTTTTTCATGGATGGGGATGGGGAGTGAGTTTATGATGACAGGACAGGTTGTTGAGCCGGACTTGGACTGTTTATTCTAGCTAGGTATAGCTGTGCCATTACCACTCATTGGTACATGAGAATCAGTTGCAGGATAATTATAAAATACCCGGCCCAAAACACTCACACAAATGATGTTTCAATCGTTGGGGCAGCATTTTTACTAATGTACGCCATTACTTGTGAGGGATTAGGGGGAGGGAGCATTTTACAGAATGTTCTACCTACACATCAGGACATCCTATGATTGTTTCTCGTGTCCTAGTCCGAATTATTCTGACGTTTTATCAACTTTTTTCATATCGGTCTGTCGTTAATCGACGACAGACCGATATGAAAAAAGTTGATAAAACGTCAGAATAATTCGGACTACTCGTGTCCCTGTGTACCACACACTTAGCGTACTAGTATGCAATTGCAATGTTGATGGTTACTGAATTTGGTTATATTGGGCATGGAAAACATCAGAATCTGATAACTTATTCATCTTTTACTATATACTCTAGTCCGAATTATTCTGACGTTTTATCGACATTTTTTTATCGGTTTCGGTTAATCGACGACAGACCGATATAAAAAAGTCGATAAAACGTCAGAATAGTTCGGACTATATATAGTTATCAGCATTATTATGACGTCATAATTGTTCCGTTAGATACCACTGACCTTCCCGGGGCGATGGCTATTCTATTCATTTAACAAAAATTAAGGTAAATCCATTATTTGAACTGACGTTAAATGTTGAAATAATAAGTGTAAATGATTTTTTTTAATGTCAAGTGTTTCTAAAAACGGCAAATATAAGTATTGATTTGGTTTGGTTTGGTTTAGTATTATTTAACGTCCTATCAACAGCTATGGTCTTTTAAGGACGGCCTCCCCTGTATGCAAGATGCATGCGTGTAGTGTATGCGTGTGTATTTTGGGAGGCTGCGATATGTTCGTGTTTGTCTCCTTGTGATAGCGCGGAACTGACGCCGACTTTATAGTGCTACCTCACTGAAACATACTGCCGAAGACATCCAGCAGGACATCCCACCCGCTCACATTAATTATATCGACAACGGGCGAACCAGTCGTTCCACTCCTAAATTGCTGAACGTTAAGCAGGAGTAGAAACTACCATTTTTATAGACTCTGGTATGTCTCGGCCAGGGGACAGAACCCAAAGCCTTCCTCACAGGTGCGAACGCTCAACTCAAGGCCAAAAGTGAGACATTGTCAAGGGAAACATTAGGAAGAAAAAAGTTGTTTACAAAGAAGAGAAAAGATAAGATCCCAAATTTAGTCGCCTCTTACGATCATGCAATGGGCCCCAAGCAACATGTATGCCAACTTGAAAATGGTTAATCCAAAATGAAGCGTCTTTTCTGTTTTCACCGTAAATACGAATATCTTATCTAAAGAGAGTTAAACATTGTTTGAAGACATCAGTTGTCAGCTATAAAGGATTTGTCATTAGCATATATCGGTAAGAAGAAATATTAATGTGTGCTTCGAAAGATGAACATTTTCCCGGGTCTATTAAAACATGTAACAGTCAATCGATAACCCCCTTCCTTCCAAATAAACAAATAGTTAAATAAATAAACTATAAATGTTGAAAGGGAATGTGGCATACCTTACCATATCTAAAACAGCATTTCCAGAGAACATATTAAAAGAATATCATTTTGTAATGAAATGCCCGTTATACATTAAAATCAAATAAAAAAATATGTAGAAATACTATATTCAACCGAATAGCTCTGGCAACAATTTGTTGAATTCGTTTTATTGGAGAACAAATTGCATATTAAATTCAAAATTTACTGAATCAATTTTAATTTATAGCAAAAGTATTTTTTTTTTATAAATTGAAAGTGATTAGCATTTTTCTAATGTAAACATCACTTATAATTTTGTAACAGTTACACGTTTCCAAACACTTGTTAATCATGTGAGAAGTAATGTTCAACTTTTATCCGTTATCATTGCATGCATCCGGCACTACCAAAATTAAACAAAATAAATTGTGATTTCAGCATAAATTCTTTATATATAGCCACATTTACATATATATATATAGGCCAAAGTAGATTTTTTTGTTTCTTATCGGGGAAGTGAATGTGTTTGGCCAAAAACCTTGCGAAGCAATATTTTTACACGATATGAAGAAAGTTTTACAACTTAAATATAACCCGCCAACAAGGAAATGTTGAGTGATTGTAGTTTTGGACGATACCAATAGGCTCAATTGTAGACGTTTTGTCTTGACATTTTAGGATTATTTACGGAGTATTTCGAGTATTAATATCCGTTTTATTTAAAGTTTGATGGAGAATACGATACAATAAGCGTTTACGATGAATTGATTGAATAGTTTGAATAGGCCTAGTACCTTTTCTGTTCTTAACTACCCCGGTGAAAATAGACTCGTCCACTGAATGCCCTGTCCTCGTGCGCAGTTGTCAACAAGAGTGGAAACGAGTTGTTTGCAGAAAAGGTAAATTTAGGCATAAACCGTGTAGAAAACAGAAGTAAAATGCATTTGCTATATGTGTTATCTTTAGATTAAAGATACTGATGCCAACAGTTGACATTTTGTCAGAAAATAGTGACAAAATTTACGTTTTAACCAACAAATAATTAAAAATGGCAATGCTGTTGTTGTCATTTCTCCAGATCTGGCAAAGACAGTTTCAGAATTTTTAACCCACTGTACAGTACTGTACTCTTACTTCACTTTTAATTGGAAAGTTCTAAAGCACGTCATTGTACGTAAATAGATGACCCGTTTTGACAGTACTCCTGTCATTACAAATCGGCTAGGCCTATCGGCGACACAATTTTGATACCATGCATATGTGGTCAGTTTATACGAGTACTATTCAATCTGTTACCTTGACTTTTATAATATATGTATCTGAATCTTAGGTCTTTCATGAATGTAGAGTACTTACCAATTCACTAGTTCTAGGTAGAAGTTGGTATGTGTTTCAACAGAGTGGACTTTCAGCCTACTGAAAAATCCCATAAACAAAACTTAATAGAATTTCAATTCATTAACGTTATCTGGAATTTCAGCAGGTAAATATAAATAAAAATGTTCGGTGAAACCAAAATAATCTTGATTTGAAGAGACCAAAATTTCCCAAACACAACAGTCCTTTTTTTTTGGAACAGTCTGTTCCTACATGAAATAGGAAACAATAGAGCAATCGTACACATTTTTTCTTGATTTGAGGGGGGGGGGGGGGGGGGGAAACCCAGTCTGTTTTCGGTTGTAAAACAAGGCAAAAACTCACTCAAAAACAACCTTGTACATGTACAGGTCTTTACTGCACACAATTGTGCACAGTTGATTTGGAGTTGAACATCAATTTCCTAATCGCCTAGTCCCAGTACTAGGAATTAAACCTGCTGTTAACAGAACTAAGTTGATGGAGATGTTACCATTGAACTATAAAGGTGATAATGGCCAGCTCTGTCATGTATCCAGTCTTGACCAGCTGATCTACTGACCATACCTTACATAAACACCCTCTCTATGTCCTTTAATGTATATTCGTGACCACCTGGTCTTTACAAATGGAAGCTATTTGATACCACTCACACAAATTAAGAGTTTAGCTCTAGTGCTTTAGATAACGGTACCCTGATGTGATGTTGATTTAGGGGCAGTTGCTTGAGGTGTGATAGGGTCCTCCCCTCCAATTTGTTAACAGGTCTTTAGGTTTCATGGGTTGGCCCCTTTGTAGTGGGTCAGGACACAGTGTATCATGCTGAAAGATGAGTATATGATAACTTGATTACACACTATAATAAATGTGAGAACAATAACACTGGGTTATTATGGAGACCCCAACAAGTCACACAGACCCTTACCATCACACACTGGGCTGGATTTCTTGGAAGTTGATAGATAATTTTTAATGAAATTCCATTTTAGTATTATAGTGTGTGAAAGATCATAATTTTCTATTATTTTGTATCTTTATTTTCCATATACAAATAGAAAAAAAAGTAAAATATAATTATATACATGTATGTAATTTTATACAGCTTGGCTAACTCATAGGAGCTAGTTGAGCTACGATACATAGATGCACAGATTTATTCTGACAATATAAAACATGTACAATCCTTTGATAGTCAGCTCATAATAAAAATATACATAATTTAATTGTAGTTGCTGCTAATTCTCACAATGGACTAACAGTTGAAAAAAACAAAAAACTTTAGTGTCCTTTTTAACCCAATGATATATTTTTACCTGTTTGTGCTGGAATCATTTCTCCCATAAACCCACTTGTGTTTTCAGTATGCGTTTCCTAGAATTTGACTCAATAACAATAAAATCTTTGCTATTATAAACAAGCCCTATGTACGAAAATTAGAAATAAAAAATATTTAAAAAAAAATATCCTATCAATTTTTTCAGTCATTTAGAAAAAAGATTTTTTTTTTAATATATATATCTAAATGACCTTTCATAAAAAAATTACAGTTTGGAAGTCTTTATGAACGAAAGTCCTCTGTTAGACTGTGGTTTCCATAGTTTTAAGCAGACTAAAAGTACAAGTTACCTGGTCAGGTGTCAGATAGTGTTGATTGGGAATACGAATTTGGGGGATGTGGTGGTTAAATACATGCCAGAAAATATTTTAAAAGAGTTAAATAAGTAATAAGTGTTTTTAAGGAACAACATATATACATCATTATCAATAACAAAACAATAACTAATGGCAGAATATGGTTGAAAGATTCTCCAAAAGTAAATAAATACATTGTAAAAGTAAATAAACCTTTCTACCCAACAACCCTTCCGATTTTGTCATTTGGCTGAAACTTGGAAAAATAGTTTTCTGTAAAGAAATACTTAATTCTAAAGTTAAATTTATATGGTTAGATTTGCTTAAAGAAACTTGTTTTTTTGCCATAAACATTCCTCTTTATTAAAGTGGTGTAGAAAAAGTTCTGGGATGGACTTATCTAATTCTGTAGTGTTGGGCATTTTAATGAACCTGTAATGTTTAGTAAGATGTGTTTACTAGGGCATTGCAACATTTTCACTCCGGTGAGAAGTTGAAGAGGACAGCTATGGGAAGGGGGAATGGAGGGAACAACAGGTCTGTCAATAAGGGGCAGTGGGGAGGGGCTTGACCCGGAGCAGTTTTCATAGTAAAGCATAGTGTGTACTGTCAGTAACTGGTACAAGCCCCATCAATCAATCATCAACTGCCATGAGGGGGAGGGACACTGGTGTTTCTATGGGTGTCCAAGAGGGGGAGGGGCTTAAGTACCCACACACAAGTTTCCATGGTGATGTATATTGTGTAAGGATGGGGGAGGGGAGTGTTGTTGTCTTTACTGTTGTCAATAGTGTTGATTGGACTTCTGCAGCCAACACATTTCTGTCATCCAGATCTGTGTTAGCCTATTGATATTGTAAGCATGATAGGCATATAGATCGGAAATGAAAGTGATATCGAAGAAATGATATCTCATTTCTTCTTCATGACACTAGAATGCTATAGATTGCCAGAAATATTTGTAGCAAATTCCTAAAATTTAAGAAAAGGTTTGTGAATTGTATGAACGTTATTGATATTTCTTAGGGGGTCAGAGCATGAAAACTCGTATCTGAAACAGTTGTTGTTATTGTTGAAAACTGTAAATTGCATGAACATTTGCAATCATTAAACATTTGATATCATTAAAACTATATCCTTAGCCAATTTTGTTAACATTGGTAGTCTGGGCCCTGTGTGAGAATCATTTTGTTTATGTTTGCTTGTGTTGTTACAGTGTACTCCAGCAGAGATGGTTATCATGTCGGACATATTTCTCCAGGAAGACATCAACCAGGTGCTACGCAACAAGTTTGTGGTCATCATTGGCGATTCAAGTGAGTAAATGTATTTCATTTAACTTAAATTGGTGCCAATAATTAACCGTAGTCATTTAAGCGTTTGATGCAGGGGCAATCTTCATGTTATCCGAAGTGAAGTGACGAGACTCCTTGAACAAGGTTAATCTATGACATCATAAGTAATATAAACCATGTGTTACGTCACAAGAGTTTTTGCTTTCATTCTCAAATGAAATGTGTTTCTGCTGGTAATGTTCATAAAGTGGGCTGCAGCACAAATGTAAATATATTTTTATAATATATCAAATTGATGTCTGCGCGCTGCAGTCTTACAGATATCACTTTCTGGTAAAGACATCTTACTTTCCCTTTTCGAAATTCTTCTGATTTTGTTCATAATTCTTTAGTAAGCATCATTAAAAATTATACAACTATAATGTAAAGAAAGATACTACAGTACAAATAAAATTGGAAATACCCCAGACCTAAATATGTTTCTGAAACCTGTTGCATAACTTCCTGTCAGATAATTAGATAATTAGAATATAGTCCCAAGTAAATTAAACTGACAACCCAAACCCCACTCTGTGGTACATGTATCTGAAATACCTTCCACAAAATTGCCATAATATACATTCAATTTAAGAAATATAACAACACCTCATTACGGCATTGTTGGCTTCTGATGTGTGAGTTGAAATGTGATCCAGATTGAATATATATTCTTACAAATCTTTCGAAAAATTATTTGTGAAAACTTATCAGTTTGAAAGATGGGGTCCATAGAAGTAAATAAATTCCCCTTTTGGGGGTTATAAAATACAAATGTAGTTGGAACAAGGAGAAATTAATGTGTAAACTTGAGACATTAAAAAAATAGGTAAGAACAAAAATGTCATGAAAGCTTCTTGGTAGCGTAAAGCTCACAGTTGTCTGCTGAAAACTGACCAGTCCATCATATGTTATCAGGTGTTCAAAAAATTAAATGTGATAGAAATATTTAAAAAGTTCAATGTATTTCCAAGAAAATGTTATGATGCGGCACGGAATTAGATTAGACCCTGTTATCTTAGTCCGTGGATGCGGATACAAAATAGGAGATAAAAGTTGTCAGAGTATAGAGTATTGAAACACTTGTAAAATAAAAGGAGTAAAATGTAAGAGAAATATGAATAACAAAAGAAAAAAATATGAATTTAAGTAAGCTAAAAGAATAAATTGAACAAAAATAATGATATTTTAAAGAAAAGAAAAGTGATAAAAGAAGCCCTATGTGTTTTGTAAGAAACTTCCTTTGGTTGGATCCCACAAGGTGAGGTTGGAGTTCCCTTCTAATTATAATTCACATTGACACCTATACAACGGGGTTATAAGATTACTGATTACAAATTCAGAGTGAATCAAACAATCTATTTTTCAAACTCTCAAATTTAATTATTAAGTGATAAGATATTGTGACATTACAATCTCCGATATTGTCTTGTTTCTAAATCAAAATAAGGTTAACACAGGCCAGAACTGGGGAAACCTCTCAATTTGATAGGGTTAAGCATTGACCTCAAAATGTCCTTGTCAATCTACTTTTGAGTACATCACCCCGGAATAGCTGGTGGGTGAGGGTGATCAGGAAATAACATTGAATTGAACTATGTTTTAATAATCAGTAAACAGTTTTTACTAGAAATAAGGATCAAATTTTTGGAAAAAAAGGTGAAAATGTTGAGATAAAATGTCTTACTGTACAAAGAGTTTTAAAACTATATTTATGAATAATTTGAAGGGATAGAAAGTAAGGTATGATGATTTGAAAAGTGAAATTGTCAAAATCATAGATCTGTATTTTTTTTTTATTAAAAGACAAAAACAATTTAGGATTGAAATAGTTATATGAGTCTTATGTGTTGATTTGAAGTAGGGTTATATACATGTATTGCAAGTGTCATGAACACTGAACAGGCCACCATCACAATATGATCTTGGATATGGATATCTGTTATCTATTTCCTTTCCTTTTTTTATGCTTTCCAGAAATTTGAATATTTAAATAAACTCTGAATCGGACAATTCAATCTAAAAAAAATATTTGAAGACAAATTGATATAGAATACTAGCATTTATTTAAATTTAGTTGATGGAAAAAAGATTTTTGTTTAATTACAAAATCTGTTAAATGTCGTTGTTCAAAGAAACCTCAAGGTTGTTTTACAGTAACCATTGTCTAATTATCTGGTATTCAATTTGAACAGATGTTGCAGTGAATAGTATAATTTGTACTACAGTTAAATCCATCTAAACTAAAAAATTACAGTACAATTGTATGACCAATATTTGTGTTTGGACTAGACCTGCTTTCAAATTGAAAAGGCTCAATTTACATAGAATTGTACCGATACAGAACATGATTTATAGCTATAACTGAAGATCTGATTATACAGGTTTCCAGATCTGGATTTAGCTTTATGATATACAGGTATTGCAGTTTCCATGAAACAATATTTAATAAATGCATGCGTGTCTTTCCCCACAGTCCAGAGGGCGATATACAAAGACCTCGTGCTTCTCCTGCAAAGGAACAGATACCTGAGTGACGCACAACTCCGGTCTAAGGTGAGATCTTTAAAGAGTTGACTATTTTGTAATACAGATTAAATGAAACCTTGTTTTACTGCCCAGTGAAATTATGGTAGATGGAAAGGAATTATAAAAGGACAAGAGGACCAAGAATTTATATGTTGATCTCATGGCATTACACTAAGTTTTAGTGTATTAGGATGTAAGGTTGGAACTAGGATGTAAGGTTGGAACTAGGATGTAAGGTTGGAACTAGGAAGTGAGGTTGGAACTAAAGAATAAAGCAAGGAGAAAAAAAAAATCCTTCTGATAGTGACATATTTGGTTCAACATACCGGAAGTATCACAGAACACCAGCTATTTCTTACTAAAACGATACCATTGTACATGGATAAAGGGAAATAACTCATCTGAATTTAGAAAAAGAGAACAATTTTTAACCGATTGTTTCAAAGAAATTGAAAGTGTTTGATCAATTTCTAGAGCTTGTTCTAAAATGTAAATCAGGGACAAAGTTTTTAGTAGAAGTTTCAAACTAACAATTATATGAATTTTCAGGGGGAGTTTTCATTTGTGAACGATGAGTTGGTAGAAGGAGGGAAGA
This sequence comes from Mizuhopecten yessoensis, assembly GCF_002113885.1. Classification (NCBI taxonomy): domain Eukaryota; kingdom Metazoa; phylum Mollusca; class Bivalvia; order Pectinida; family Pectinidae; genus Mizuhopecten; species Mizuhopecten yessoensis. Next base: position 2,391,687 of record NW_018406415.1, read on the forward strand.
AGGCCAAAATGTGTAACGGAAAGGGTTACAGAGAGGTGCGACAGTTCCAGACCGACTACCACCTGGTACGCTTCTATTTTGTCACACGTTGTTACAATACCTACATGGAGTCAATCCTGGCTGACCTTTCATGTGACCCCCAGCCTGACCTTGTCGTCATGAATTCCTGTCTCTGGGACATCAGTCGGTGAGGATTTCTTTAGTTTATCGAGTTGCTAAATACATTAAAATGAAATAAAAATACAATTTTGAAATGTATTTCATATTAAATGTGGTTTTAACAAAGCAAAATACCACTCTTAAAACCATGTAATAATGAAATCTGAGAGAGAGGGAACTCGGGTATAATTTTAATATGGCCTTGTTGATTCTGGGGCTAGATATTCTGTCATCTTTTCTTGTCAAGTGACCAAATTATAACATCTTTGTAAGCTTGAATTCACAAGAAGGGAGAATGCCTTGTGTTCCTTCCCTGTTTTAGAATTTAAGGTACAGTGCTCGCTTTATTTTCTTACCAGGACTTTCTTTTCTCCTACTTTACATTTGGATATATAATGGTGTAGTCAATAAATACTAGAGCTAAATGAAATGTTACAGAGTACCGTTTTTTCTGTCATGGTTTTAGGCTTACAAACTGACTTTACTGTTGCTACACTTTCAGTTGGCTAGTACAGTTTATATATGAAAACCATATCATTTGAGTTGTTGTATAAACAAGTTTGGCTTGATGGTATCCACGAAATCCACAACAGCATTCTGCAGGTGAAAAATTGCAGGCTTAAATATTCATGTGTTAAGAGATGTAAGTGTTTTATCAATTTTCGACAGGTATGGAGCGTCAGCAGTAGACCAGTACAAAAAGAATCTTGAGCGTCTTTTCACAAGGTTTGAGGAAACTCTTTCTAAGGGGTGTATGGTAATATGGAACACCACCCTACCCATTTCTAAGAATGCCAAAGGGGGCTTTCTAGTACCAGAGGTAGAATTTATGAACAGTACTCTGAGGCTAGACATCCTTGAAGCCAACTTCTATGCTCGTCAGATCGCTGTTGCTCATAGCTTGGATGTCCTTGACCTGCACTACTTTCTGCGTCACCAACTGCACCGTCGTGCCGATGATGGCATTCACTGGGACATGACTGCTCATCGCCGCATGACAAACCTTATCATGACGCATGTGTGTGAGGCATGGCGGGAAAAGCTCCCAGGAAGAGTGGACCACAACAAGAACGAGACCAAGCAGTTGTCACGGACTGTGAGCGTGGAGAGGGAGGAATGTTTAGACAAGGGACGCTACAACAATGCAAGGAAAGAGGAAGGCAGAAATGTTCACAAAGACGAAAACTTCCGACTCGACAACCGTGTTAACGACAAAAACAGTGTCCGGGAAGATCGATGGAATGGAAACTTTACTAATTTCTCCATCACCAGGAACACCAGCAACACCAGCAATGCTCAGCAAACTTACCAAGAATATCTGGATGAAATTAACAGCAATCGCAATAAGTCCAGCCACAACCAGGCCTCCTATGAGCCAAGCACTCGATCCGGCATGGCTGCAGTTCAAAACAGACCTGAAGCTTGTTCTCCAGCCAGTGTGATACACGCATTCAAACAGATGGCGTCCGGCGAATACCAATGGCAGCCATACCAACAGAATTCATATCAGCCGCTGAGCCGAAATGTGCCACACTACAGACAGACTCAGCGAGAAAACCCTTACAACAATCGCTCAGTTAAGGTCGGCCAAAGCTGGTCCTCACAGTGGTAGGGTGTAGGAAGATTATCTGATACTGCTGTTATTGTCCCAGTATCATTGGCTCACAATGGCTGGAGTTGGTTTCATATATATATGTAGCAATGATGCAGGTCACACTTTTATGCGGTAATCTGTTACACACTATTGCACAAGATCACTGATTTCTGTGTGATTGTTTTTTTTCTCTTTACTGTTGAAGTTTTGCAATTTTAATCATAATATACTCTGTACTAAAATATTGTCATTACCCAGTATCTCATTGATGTGCTGTGCCTAATATATTGAATTTTTGTGTCACATATGTAGAAATGAATGTGTTGTGTAATACATTAATCTGTTGTATGAGGATGTGTAGTGAGTATTATATTGATTCGTGGTGTCATATACATCGTGCCATCTGTGGTGTCTGATACATAGATGTGTTGTGTCCAGTACATTGATGTGTTGTGTGATACTTTTATGTGTTGTCTAATACATCGATGTGTTGTGTGTAATGTTTTGATGTATTGATGTGTTGTGTCCAGTACGTTGATATATTGTGTCCAGTACGTTGATGTGTTGTGTCCAGTACATAGATGTGTTGTGTCCAGTACATAGATGTGTTGTGTCCAGTACATTGATGTGTCATGTCCAGTACATTGATGTGTTGTGTCCAGTACATAGATGTGTTGTGTCCAGTACATAGATGTGTTGTGTCCAGTACATTGATGTGTTGTTTGATACATCAATGTGTTGTGTAATATTTGGTATGTGTTGTTTGATACATCAATGTGTTGTGTAATATTTGGTATGTGTTGTGTCTAATACATCAATGTGTTGTGTAATATTTGGTATGTGTTGTGTCTAATACATCAATGTGTTGTGTAATATTTGGTATGTGTTGTTTGATACATCAATGTGTTGTGTAATATTTGGTATGTGTTGTGTCTAATACATCAATGTGTTGTGTAATATTTGGTATGTGTTGTGTCTAATACATCAATGTGTTGTGTAATATTTGGTATGTGTTGTGTCTCATACATCAATGTGTTGTGTAATATTTGGTATGTGTTGTGTCTAATACATCAATGTGTTGTGTAATATTTGGTATGTGTTGTGTCTAATACATCAATGTGTTGTGTAATATTTGGTATGTGTTGTGTCTCATACATCAATGTGTTGTGTAATATTTGGTATGTGTTGTGTCTCATACATCAATGTGTTGTGTAATATTTGGTATGTGTTGTGTCTCATACATCAATGTGTTGTGTCCAGTACGTTGATGTGTTGTGTCCAGTACGTTGATGTGTTGTGTCCAGTACATTGATGTGTTGTGCCCAGTACATTGATGTGTTGTTTGATACATCAATGTGTTGTGTAATATTTGGTATGTGTTGTGTCTAATACATCAATGTGTTGTGTAATATCTTGATGTGCTGTCTAATACACTGATGTGCTTTGCAAAACATTGAATTGATGTCTTACACTTTCTTAATCACCAATAGATTTCACCAGTTTGTATGTATCTTGTCACTTGAACATGTAATTTAGACTATTTGTATGTTATAACTTGTACATGTAGTTCAGACTAGTGCTTTCAGTTTGCATTTTACACTTGTTTCATGTATTACACTTTGTTTACTTTTGAATTACTGTGTTTGATTCTTGTATGACTTTATATATGTTTTTATAATTTTATCCAAATATGTTCAAATACCACTGAGATTTTCCAAACTCTTGATTTAAGCTCAATTGGTTAAACATACCAGGGTGAGCTTATGTGGTGGTGCTTTGTCTGTTGTCTGCCAATGATCGACGTAACTCATTCACCCCTGAAATTTCTTAATGAACTATTCCAACCTTTAAATTGGAAGAGTTCAAATGTGTCTTTAGGGGTGAATGAGTTGAACGTCTCCCAAACTACTGAGTAAAATCCAACAAAATTTTGCTAGCCTTCCTAGGCCATGGGGATCAAAGGCGACACAAAGAAGCTGACCCTCCTTTGGGCTGATGAAATTGACATCTACTTCCAAACTGGCTGATCCTCCTGGGGACTGAGGGGCAAGGTACAGTGGATTCTATTAGCTGATTTGCCTTAAATGACATCTCAAGTACTGGGCATATTTCAACCCAATTGTAGTGGTGCTATGCCAAGCCCAAGGGAAGCCAAAGTTAAATCAATGAAGTGGGTAACATTCCTGGGCACTTTCCTTCTAAACTCCTGGGCATATCTCAACCTCATTTTCAAAATAGCCAGGTGAGCGATACAAGACCCTTGTGCATCTTGTTTCATTATTTCCTAGAGAAGTGAATCTTGTGTTTGGTCGATAAGAGTAGATAAGAATAGTGTTAACCAAGGAAGATTAATCTTTCAAAGTTTATTTTGCCAGGTTATTTTGAATGTGTGTACTATATATAACTGAGGATGTGAATTTCATTTTAGACGGTTTTGATATCAGATAAGTGTCATATTTAATATGTTATTTATGTACATGTAGTCCAGGTCATGATTCTTGTACTTTTTTCCAACAAAAATATGTTTCTGTAGCAGACATTTTGCATTTTGTTTGTGACCAAATAAAAATTATTTTTGAAAGTTTATTCCAAGACTGTGATTCTAGATATATAAAGTTATGAAAATTAGTATCATTACATGTATTTAGTTTATATAAAGTATTTGGTATCCATGTAAATCACATTATCTGAAATTTTGTGAGACACTTAAATCTTGTTCACCGCTAAATTTTCATAATGAACTATTCCAACCTTTGAACTGGAAGAGTTCAAATGTGTCTTCAGGGGTGAATGAGTTGATGGAAATTTGCAAATGTACCCTACTGATAACTACGATCATTATTTAATAAATGGTTTAATCTCAGATCCTTGCATCAATCCCAAAATTTTCTTAAATCAGTTTTTCGCTCAACATAATATGAAGAAACATTTTGGTAATACAGACTGTAATTAGTTTGTTCTTAAAACATCTAAGAAAGCTAACGCAAAAAAATGCTGAGAAAATGAAATCTTCTCAATATCTTTTTGTCCTGTAAAAATATTTTGAATTCTATCATTTTGAAAGTTTCAGACAAGAAATATTTTTCTTTGTTTAATTTTACACCAAAGTCATTATTTGGGTATATTTTGTTAATTTGAAATTTTAATATTTTTGCCTTGTAAATTAAGGAAAAATGCAAGACAGACATTTCTAGCCGGTGTAAAATTGTTAATCAAGTTTATCGTTTCATGTTTGTTGTAGGATACGTAGAACTATAGAAATATGCCTATTTGTCCTTGCTTGGCAATTTAGATAAGGAAGATAAAAAAAAAATGACTTTAAAAGATGGGAAAACTGTGTTTGTTTATATTTAAGTCACAAATGAAAATTTAATAAACAAGTTTAAGTTGATAAATATCAAACCTAAAATTTTACTAATCCATACTTTGTGAAATGCAGATAATTTGAAAGCTACATCAATTTCTTGATATCAGTACTGCCTGGTACTATTTTTCCCAATTGACCATTTTTCTGTCTTCTCTTCCTCGACATTAAATTAAATGTCTTCCACATCAGAGACGTATATATACGTCTCTGTCCACATGTACAAGAAGCTTTCAAAGGATTTTTTTTCAAGAGTTTTACTGATAAAGGTGTAGCAAGTGTCGCATCAAATATGAATGTAAATCTTTACTGAAGACATATTTGGAAGGTAAGAAGAAAACCTGTCGATAGTCTTCAGTTAATTCTTCATCAATGAATGGACAATGCTAAATTAACACATTTTGGAAAGGGAGGCAACTGTATTGGAAAGGGAGGCAACTGTAAAACACAAATCATATTGTACATTTATTAGGAAGTGTTTATCAATTAAAATAATCTGGATTCGAAAATGAACAATTACAGGAGCTGCATCAAACTAAGTGTGATTTAGAAAATTTGGTGGAAAGTTGAGTAATCTGGATTGATCTACACAACAAGAGGGTAGGTCACGTAATATATCGCGTCACCAGCACACATTACATTGTTGTTTAAATCTGTATATTTGTCATTTTAATAAAAGGACAGTATGGAATATTATCTTTCTTGTTATGTTTGTCCATTACAAACAAAGAGATACGTTAACAAAAATATACTGGCCTATTTCCTTATGGTGGATCGAGTTATAGGATTAAAGGACACTACATGCCATATCATGTCTGCCACAGATTTTGTTTATCAGGAAGTAATGTTTAGCTCGCCTGCCTCTTAGAGGATGTGTGTCTAAAATCTTCGAGCCATTCTATTGAAACACGCACAAGTTTTATCATCGTACGATGAAGAATGTGTCCTTAATATTTTATAAAATGCAGAAGTTATAATCCACACAAGGAAATCTACATATTTGATCTTGAACCTTGACCTTTGGAGTAGGGCCCAGAAATGGTATGCATACCTAGTTGTCGAATGATAGTACATGTAAAATGATTTTGAACATGAACTCGTGAAATTCTATAAAACAACAGGTTGTCCAGACGATCAAAAACAGCATATTTGTCTTTTTGACATATTAACGTTGGTGACCTTGAACTTTGGGTAGCAGCAAATTATTCCATGATTTTTGAAAAATTCTCTTTAGCTTGAATTATTAGACAAGGAACAGGATATTAATCTTTGACCTCTATCAGTGGCACATGACCCTTCCCTCTAATGGTGATGCATATTTCCATTCAATGGAGCCATTTGAAGCTGGTGTGTTCCAACAGGATCCTTATAAATATTAGTTTCATTTTAGGGGTGTAACAATGTATCAAACCATTATGGTGTCGTAAAATATTTTGATTTGTGATAAATGTATCATCTAGTCACATGACATATAACCATAAAAATAATTTAATAATGATAAAAAAGTTAAATATAGCAAATTTATGTAATCTGTACTGTCTTTTTCATTACCTAAACCAAATGTAGCAGAACTGGACTGGGTCAATCGCGAGCGACCAGGTAGCTCAATTGGTAAGAGCGTCCATCTAGGGTTTGGAGTTTCGGTTGGAACCCCAGTCTGGCAATTGCATTTCTCTTGTTACCCAAGTTACAAAGGTAAAAGATACAATGGAAAATGGCAGAGATTCTACATGCACAATGCTGTGGTCAATGTTACAGTCAAGATACATGGCAATATATACACCTTCCACAGTTTACAAGACTTTTGAATGTCAGAGTTTGTTCAAACTAAATACTGTGGGTACGTATGTTGAAAACTTAACCCTTGTAAAATATCACTTTGTATAGTACTACAAACTTATATGTACCAAGTTAGGTGATGATGATATCGATAATAGTACAACTATGGCATAGAAACCATCAACCAATCAGATTGCAGTGATGGACATATAGAATGACCTTGGTCTTTTGACACAAAGATCTGAACAAAAGGAGTACAGCTGTCTACCTCAAACCAAGTACATGAACTACTGACTAATGAAGATGAAAGTAGAGAATGTGATTTTATGGACGGGAAACCATCAGCAAATTGGATTAAAGGAAATGACCTTGAATATCCTAATGAACAAAGGTGAGGTGAAATGCAAAAAATTGTGAAACACAGACACATACTTTATCAAGAAATTTATTGAAATCGGTACCAAAGTAGTTCAAATGTTAGACAATGCAGTCAAAAGTCTGTTAATTATAATGTCAGTCGATTCCATCATCAATACAAAGTATTTCAACATGCAATTAGATCCACAGAAAAGAAATTATTATTAATAATTAGTACTCATAGAAAGCATGCATTTTAATCAGTACCCATAGAAAACCTAAATATTATTCAATACCCATAGGAAACATGAATATTAATCAGTACCCATAGACAAAAATAATATTATTCAATACCCATAGGAAACATGAATATTAATCAGTACCCATAGACAAAATTAATATTAATCATTACCCATAGAAAACCTAAATATTTTTCAATACCCATAGGAAAACATGAATATTAATCAGTACCCATAGAAAACATGAATATCAATCATTATCATTAGAAAAACAAAGAAAATTCATAGAACAAAATACAGATATTCATCAGTAACCATAACAAAAACTGCAAAACATGCATCGATGAGAAACCAACAAATATTTATCAGGTTGTACAGAAGGCATGCAAGTAACAAGAGGCCCATGGGCCTTAACGGTCACCTGAGTCCTACAGTATTTATTTTTGTTGTTGAAATATGTACCAATTTGAGTAAAAAATAGTTAAGAATAATGTTAACTTAACTTTGTCAGGACCATGAGCTGATCATTCCTAGACCAATTTTAAGTGAGATGGGCCTATTAGAACTTGTTTTTAAGTTTGAAATAGGTATTTACAAAATGGCGGCCATGGTGGCCATATTGGATTTCTGATTGACCTGAAAAATAACGACACTTTGTCAGGACCATTAGGCAATCAATCCTACCAACTTTCAGTTCAATCGGCCCAGCAGAACTTGACTTTAATTTTGAAATAGGTTTTCAAAATGGCGCCATGGTGGCCATATTGGATTTCTGATCGACCCGAAAAATAACAACACTTTGTCAGGACCATGAGGCGATCATTCCTACCAACTTTCAGTTCAATCGGTCCAGCAGAACTTGACTTTAAGTTTGAAATAGGTTTTCAAAATGGCGGCCGTGGCGGCCATATTGGATTTCTGATCGACCCGAAAAATAACAACACTTTGTCAGGACCATGAGGCGATCATTCCTACCAACTTTCAGTTCAATCGGTCCAGCAGAACTTGACTTTAAGTTTGAAATAGGTTTTCAAAATGGCGGCCGTGGCGGCCATATTGGATTTCTGATCGACCCGAAAAATAACAACACTTTGTCAGGACCATGAGGCGATCATTCCTACCAATTTTCAGTTCAATCGGCCCAGCAGAACTTGACTTAAAGTTTGAAATGTAAAATGTTAACGGACGACGGACGACGACGGACGAAAACGGATAGCAATAGGTCACTTGAGCTAAAGCTCAGGTGACCTAAAAATACCTGTAGAACTAGAGAGTTAGCATAGCTCACAATACCCTTAATGCCCCCTGCTTGACCTATGGAGTGATCACAAGTCATCGGTTCACTGACCAATCATGCCCATATTTAAACTTGTCATAGGTATGTCCCAGGCAAACTGTTACCAAACATGGCTGTGATGTTTCATTAAAATCTGGCGGGCAGTAAGTTTGCAGAGTTATGACAATGGGTGCGACAGGACAGATGGAAGGACATGCAAGAAAAAAGAACTTGTTTTACATAGCAGGGGTATAGAAATACCAAAAAATCGTAATATCGTAATCGTAATCGTAATAAAAGAATATAATAAAACTTATAAGTGCTTCCTTGGTAAAACCAGATAACTTGTACACATGTAAAGAAAATATTGGAATACTTATTCAACACCCATACAAATCATACCAGACAAATACTTAATAGTAGCCATACAGAAAAGGTTTGACACATAAGTCAACACTCGTAGAATCGTAATCTTTAAGTGTTAATCAGCATCCAATAGACACCATGGATATGTTACCTAAGTAAATTATAGGTAAACAGTGCCAATGAAAAGAACAGTATTGGAACAATATTCAACACCATAGAAGTATTAATCTGTAACCTTGTGATTTCCTTTGCCCCATATTTATGTAAATTGGGAAAAAAAACCACATCAAAAACAAAAACCACATCAAAAACAAAAACCACATCAAAAACAATCTGAAGTTGGCTTCAAGAAAAATATCGCTTCAGTCGAGCACTAACGGAAAAACCTAATGTTTTGCATGCAAACACCTCTTGGCCCTGCCATTCCTGGTGGATAGCCCCTTCTTCTCTGATTATAGGGGACAATGCGATGCATGTGCCGCGGAGGCATTGTCTGGTGTCCGGGTGGATGATAGTTCTGTCGACCGTACGGCTGCCAATTGTACGGCTCAATGTTCTGGCCGAAATTATCACATGCGTTGAAATTATTTGAGCTGAAATCAACATCATCTACCATTTGGTTATTATCAGGCAGCTGATTTTCCTGAAAGTTCAAACAATTCTCTTGGTAGTCTTCGGCGAAGTCTACTGGATTCATCTCATCAGTGAACAAGGCCAAACCCCTGCCCATGTCTGTGCAATGTTGTTGGCTGTTTGTCCTAGTACCATAATTTGCCACATGGTTGTCAACTTGAAAATAGCCATAGCCCATTTTCCTGATTGGTCCACCGTACCGCTCTTCAATGCTGGGCATGTTGCCGACTTGAATCTGCCCAAAGTTAACCTGTTGCCGAACATTTTGTGACTGGGCCAAAGGATGGACAGACAGGCACATGTTCTGGGGAGGTTTCCGCAGAAAATTCGGAACAACGTTAGTATTCTGCAACTGTAATCCAAGAGAGACAGAATTTCCATTTTCTGTCCGATTTCTTTGAGTGAAGTTCTTTTTTACCTGGTTTAGATTGGCTGTACAAGGCTTCACGACCCCCTTAACCTCTGTCTGATTTGGCAACTTTTCGCCGAAAGCCTCTGTGATATGTGATAGAAGCAAATTGGTGATCCGGCGATGTGCAGTCATATCCCAGTGAATGCCATCCTCTGCCCGACGGTGTAGGTGGTAACGTAGGAAGTGGTGCAGGTCAACCACATCAAATCCATGCGAGGCTACGATTTGACGTGCGACAAAGTTTGCTTCCAGTACCTCCAGTTGTAGAGAGTTCATCATATGTTCTACCTCTGGAACAATGACGCCACCCTTGGCCTTTCTGGACACTGGCAGGGTGGTGTTCCATAAAGCCAAACAGTTCTCTGTCAAACAGTTCTTCATACAGACACACAGCTTCTCCAGGTTCACCTTGTAATCACTCACATAGCTATCACCATACCTGAAGCGAGAAATAAGTCTACAGATGCATTTTATTTTCAACAAAATCACTACCATTTTTTCTCTATCCACTGAAAATATTGTACTGTATAATTATAAAATTTATTTGGGGATTTAATTTTCATTTATTTTGTTGTTTTCCACAAACTATAATTCCAAAGATCCCAGTTAGTATGAAGCTATGGATGATAGCACATTGATTGTCACTTTGGGTGATTTTAACCATTCCAATAAAGACATCTTTCTCATACAAATCACGAAAGAACAATTCTATTTTTAGTAAGTGACCTCATCAATGACCTTGACAAACCATGGCAAAATCTATTAGGAATTCTTCTTTTTTTCTTAGGGCAACCCATGTGAAAGCATAATATTTCGTTTGGAATTTAATTTAGTCTATTTAGTCTATTTTGTGGTTTTATAATTTCAAAGTATAGCTCTGTTGTGAAAATTTGTTCCGATATAAGCATCTGGACGACGGATGCAGACATTCCATTTAATTGAATTTTTGAATTCTCTTTGAATTCTTTGAATTCTTTTGGGAGATAAAATGATAGAGTTGTGTAAAAAAAAAACGTATTTCTGATAAAAAATTGGTAAAACCAAAGTTAAAAATATCATACTAAGAAGATGCTGACCTGGTTATATCCCAGAGACACGAGTTAATGATAACAATGTCAGGCCGTGGTTCCTCCTTCAGCTCGGTCAATATGGAATTCACATAGTTGTTAAAGCAGCGTGTCACAAAGTAAAATCGCACCAGGTGGTAATCTGTTTTGTATTGTCGTACTTCGCGATAGTGGATACCGTTGTTCATCTCGCCTTTCTTACCCCCGTGTAATAGCACGTCAGCCGCAAAGTTCATCTCGCCCTACAACGAAAACAAATATCTTAGCAACATATGAGAAGGGTAATTAAATAGCAATCACCTGGTTAAAAACAAGAAGTGATGCTTCCTTTAAGTCATTCACCCCTGAGGTTTCATAATGAACTATTCCAACCTTTGAATTGGAATAGTTCAAATGTGTCTTTAGGGTTGAATGAGTTAACCAACAGCTAATTCAGTGATTGGTTTGGTTAGGTTTTATTTTGTTTAACATCCTATGAACGGCTATGGTCAGTTAAGGAAATGCCTCAATGCGTGTAATACATGCTTGTGTGTATGTGTACCGGAGGCAGCGTATGTTGAATGTTGATGAATTTGCCTCGTTCAGATAGCATGGATCTGATGCCGACTTTACAGTGCTATCCCACCTGGTCATATTATGGTGACAAAGGGTAAACCAGTAGTTGTGATAAGCCAACATGCTAAATGTTGAGTAGGGAATAACATATACCATTTTAATGGCTTGTTTTTGGTGTCCCAGCGTGGGGACAGAGCCCATTGCCTACCCCACTTGGGAGAACGCTGAACACCAAGGCAAAAAGTAAGGTGTTGCCAAGCAAGGCACTAGGAACCAAAAAGGTTTTTAGGAAGTAAAGAGAAAATATAAAGATCCTAAATGTTTCAATTGGGTGCAGCAGATCAATTGTAGCAGAAGTCATAGATGCAAGCCCCCATTTCTGCAGGGGGCTCCACTTTAGTCGCCTCTGACAACATGTAGCGGGATACAGCAGGCTTATTCTTCCCCCGACATGCAGGGGACCCAACTAAGTGATCTTGTACCCTTGACCCTGTGACTGTCACCAGCAGCAGGTTTGATGGTTATTCTTTATAAAGGTATTTGTGAACACATGTAGCAAGTTCAATGACATAAATTTCATTCATTGTCTGTTGAAAACTTATTTTACCAATGACTTTTTGTCGTTTACCTTTAACCTTTAGCTACCCATCTCTAAGATTTTACCTTGGCCCGAAGTTGACGATCTTTCAGATAGCTGTTTTTCTGCAGCAACATCACCAAGTCCTTGTAGATTGACCTTTGAACTGAAACAAGATGCGACTTTCTTAATAATTGTATATATTATGTACAGTGGGGTAAAGGAGGGGGAGGCAAATTCCTAATCATTTACCGAATACAGTACATTAAGGAAAATTCATGGTAAAAGAAGATTTATTTTTACTTTCGAAATATCTTCATGCAATGAACTAAAACTAGCTGAATTAAATATGAAGAAAAGTACAGTACATGTATTCTAAAATAAGTCGTTACTCTAAATGCATTTTGATACACCTCAAAATCCCATCAAGATGGATTGTAAAGATGTACCAGGGCCATACCATTTCTGTGTGTGGATATAGTAGTAGTCCTTCAAAATTCCTCTTTGACTAAATGTTAGCTGAAGAATTGTTTTATTCATGGTACATCATTAACAAGAGGCCCAAGGGCCTTAGCGGTCACCTGAGTTATATCATAGATACTGGTAGCTTTATTTTATTGTTTAGATGTGATGTGGAAATCAGCATGTAAACTAAGTGAAATACAATACTTGTCATGTCATCAATGGATAAGAATTTGAAAATATTGGTAAATGTTCCCTTTGGGGCCCCGCCCTAGCCCCTGGGGATGGGGCAGGAATCCTAATTTTACAAAGTAAAACTCTCATTTACCCAAGATGATTCTGACTAAGTTTGAGCAATTTTCTGCTGAAAATGGATAAAATATATACCGAAAAGTGTTATTTCCCTATATAAACTATATTAAACGTTAACCCCTCCCCAAGGGAGAACGGATAGCTCGGGGTCCTGATATTTTCAATTTAAATAAAGCCCCTGATGATCTTTCTTTCCACGTAAAGAAAATCACTGTAGTACCTCTGAGTCTGGAGAAGAAGATTTTTGAAATATTGATTAATTTTCCCTTTGGGGCCCCGCCCTGGCCCCAGGGGTTGGGGTAGGAATCCCAATTTTACAATTTTGAAGCCTCATCTACCAAGGATGATTCTGACCAAGTTTGAAAAAAATCCATCCACTGGTTCTTGAGAAGAAGTTGAAAATGTAAAAGTTTACGCACGACGCACGACGGACGACGGACGACGACGGACGAAAAGCGATTGGAATAGGTCACTTGAGCAAAGCTCAGGTGACCTAAAAATGTCATTACAATGATAAACAAAGAACTGGCACAAACCTGATGATCCGATCACAACAACAAACTTGTTCTTCAGAATGCCATAAGCATCTTTACTCAGGAAGATGTCCGACATGTTTGTTATCAAAGAGTTCTAAAAATGAACGAAAATATCATTCGTTTCAGATTAAATATACAAAAACTTAATTAGCATGTGAATAACCAAGAAACAAAGGTGGTCCACTTATCTTCCGCTTATATGCATTGATACGGATGAGCCCATTATGGTTTATAGTGTTGAAAGGGTTAAATAAGAATAAGAAACAAGCAAGCCCGCCTGAAATGCTCCATCATCAGTTTTGAAACTAAGATTTTTTGTCAAGAAATGAGCTGGGCTGCCCACGAAAATTCTCAGTTCCCTGGGTCAAAAGGTGGTAGTCCTGCCAAGATCATATCAAAGTACTGTTGAGATGCTTGGAGTTCCAAATCACACATGCTATTGTGGAAAGAGAGCTGACAGGATTTTGAATGCTTCAACTTAATTTAATTACCTGCATTCTAGAGAATTTTGAGCACTGAATGTCATTTTCTATTTGCCATTCAATCTTATAAATATATGACATTTTACTCAGCGGTTAATCAGCTGGGAGATTTGTATAGCCTATGTCAATTTTTGGCTGCTATATGCTATGAACCCTGTCCATGATTAATGTAATTAAAATTTGTTCCTTTGTTTTACAAAATCAAAAGCAAGCGAGAATTTGCTTAATATATCTATACTGATGTCTGATGGACCAGTGAGAGCAAAACATGAAATCTACATGTATTATATATTTATATGCCAGTTTTATTTATATAATATATGTTAATAAATAATTGCAAGGCAAAATAGTGTTACTTCTATAACAATAATTAGACACCAGACACAATATATTTATTTTAATTTCTTTTTGCAGGTGCTTCAACTAAAACCACTTGCCCCTCAATGACAACCTGATGGGTTTGAAAATGTTATACTCTGACTGTCTTTGGGATGCTTCACAACACATAAGGTTATATATAATAGAAGTACTCAAGTCTTATATACAGATATATAGCCAGTAGTCGATCTGGATTGACATTAGCCATCATTTAGGTCAAAGGGAGATAATAGTGTAAAGACTATTTTACAGAAATACAGCTAGACCACATGTTGCATTTCAGGGCATTTAAATACATCGTATATCTAGCATTAACAACAATATGTGTTTTAAAACTAAGAAATTTAATATCAATATTGGTATGTTTGCTTGAGTAATGATTGTCAGTCGAAACGAAAAATACCCGTGGATAGAAAAGGTTCGGAAATGAATCTAATTCCGTGGTCCAACTAAATGACATTAGTATTCAAATATAATTTACAACTTATTTAGTTATATGTACATAGATCTATATCCATTTAAGATATTTGGTAACTGTAAGCATATGACGACCGGTAAAACTGTGCTTCTTACCTGCAGACGTGCCCTGCTTGTTGTGCGAACCCTTTAGCTTGCATGCAGACAAACACGGGCGCGCTCGAACCAGCTTTGAACTATCTTGGACCACGGGCTTCGGTACTCTAATTTCCGTGCCAGACATAATCGAAGTGGCAGAGCATACAATTTATTAAAACTAAAACAAAATTATTTAACAAGCTTAATCGGTGTTTTTTAACATATTTTAAACAAACAAAATCATATTCAGAAACAGTCAAAATTAGCAGATGCTATTAGATCTACCAGAGACGTATATTACACGTCTCTGGATCTACTTGTAAAGCAAAAAAGACATTTCCACTAATCTTAAAACAAACATGCTGAATTATAAAAGAAATTATACTTGATTATCACGGGGGTAACCCGATACTCGCTATTTCGCTTACGTCAGAGCACGGACTTAGATTAGTTATCTAAGTCTGTGCTGTTTGGATTACGTCGGAGCAAAAAGTTAGTTTTGCACCAAATACGGTTTACGGCAGAGACAAATTCTCCCACGATTGGAAGAGTGTTGCGGCAAAATACAAGATTACGTAAGTATAATGATGTGATATAAGCAGCCAAGTTGAAACAATGATAACACAAAAGTCTGTTGACGGTATAGATACTATCACATACACGTGTCATAGTCGATTTAATACTTTAATTATGAATATTCTGACGTAATACACAAATCTACGTGTATTTGATATTTAAAGATGAATAAAACGATTCCCCGTGTCATTGAAATGAAGTAAATAGCTACAATAATAGAACGAATAATACTATTATTATTAAATATATGAATGCATCACATGGACATTACATTTGTGCATAAACTGCTATTTAATACTGGTGATACGGATTACGAACGTGCTCAATTTTAGTTGATACGGATGACGTTCTATGTTGATACCGGTCACGTTGTATTAAATCGATTATCAAGCGAGAGGTTTTTTTATCACTATTTTATATCTCCGTCTCTTAAGAAATTAATAGCTCTGAGAGACAAAGTAACTTTGGAAATGAATTTATGTTACTCTTTTATATACCCGCAATTTAAAGTTTGTTTTAGTGATACTGTTAAGTAGCATGAGTGTAACCCTTGACCAGTATAATGTGTAACGTATCGATTGAAAAAAAGTGACATGCACGCTAGCGTAGTTACTTTTGGCAGTATAAGTTAAATCCGCCTTGATGTTTAATTACGTTTGGGTCTTTTGTGAAGTTGCTTTCAATATAAAGGTTTGTTATAAAGTTACTTGTTCCAATTGTGTGAACAAATACGTTACAAGAACAAAGTATATCCTTGTTTTAATGCAGCATACCATACTTCTCAAATATATATCAAATTCATAGTAGCAGGGACTATATACTGTCCCTGATAGTAGTTACCAAAAAAAGTACAAATAACATACCATTTCGATTGAAGATGTTGTAAAGTTTGATTTGTATCATGGCTGGCAAGGTAACATATATACGTTACAATATGATACTCAACTTTAAAGCGATACAGGCGAGGTAGTATCTTTGTTGTGTTGCTGAAGAACGAATGTTTTGTACTGTAGATATGCATTAGTCGATGAAAAAATACCTTTCTAAAACTAAACCCATGAAAAGTGTTCAAAAGTTTGAAGTTCAAAGAATGAAATATTGTATTTGAATATATTTGTTTTGAATGATTTCCGTTCGGGCCAAATGCCTATTTTCATATACGACCAGAAAAACGTGTCAGCATTTATTGCAGAAATGTCTGTTTTTATGACACAGTCTATCTTGGATTCGCGAATATGATAAATTTGAAGAAAAACATTTCGATTTGAAGAAGTACTGGATCACCTATCTGTTAAATACTGACAATGGCCTGTTGGGAATGGACACTTCTGTTTTCAAAACCGGTTTCGGTTTATTATCCTACACATGTTACTCGTTTGAGAAAAGATAATACAGTGTTCTTAATGCAAAGTTCATTTTCCACTTTTACTGTATACGTAATGGCGCATGATAAGTGAGAATAAACGATTAAGCAGTCACTGGACAAGGACCTGTAGACAGCATTCAGTAGCTGATGCTAGATTGCAATGAAGAAGGTTAGATGAAAGTCAGAACTAGTATGGTCAAAGTTTTGTTGGTGTAGCACTTTTACTTCAGCAGAGACAAGATAAACGCAAACACTGACGAGGAAACTGACAAAGTCGCGGGACCAAAGCAGCAGCTGGTATTTTGAAAAAAGATGTACAGCGGAGCCCATGATATATCTAAAATGTAATATTATTTGATCTTTCTAATTTTAGTAGGTCTAGAACTTAAACTTTTTGAGATACAACACACATTACACAGCTAACACTTAAAATTTTCTGCCACAAAAAATATAGGTTGTCAGAATTTTAAGAATTTTAAATGTAAAATGGAGTGAATTTTGAAAAAAAATGGAACACACAATTTTTTGCAAAATAATGTCAATAAAAATGATACTAACATAGGTTAGTATTGCATTGATGTATATCAATTTCATAAATGCTGAAATTGTGTAAAATTAATGATCTATGAACAGAGACGTATAAAGCCAGTTGTATACATGTCTCTGCTATAAACGATTAAAAATTGACATTTTATAATTAAACCATATACACATAGTAATTGCATGTAAGAGTTATCTTACTTGAAAAACTTCACAGTAGTGAAATAGGTAGCCGGTTTCCTGAAGATTAATAATAAACATTAGAATTCAACTAGGGATGTACTTCCTATTTCTGTTTAACAATACACTCCTATGACCTTAAGTCTGTTTACCATCTTCCTTGTTTAATAATTTAGAACTTGACCTACCTTTAAGGGGAAAATGTATTAAGTCTGTTCACCATCTTCCTTGTTTAATAATTTAGAACTTGACCTACCTTTAAAGGGCAAATGTGTTAAGTCTGTTTACCATCTTCCTTGTTTACTTATTTTGAACTTGACCTACCTTTAAGGCGACATGTTTGCCAATACTATTGAATACAGGCCAGCGATACAGGCTTATTTGGCTTTTCCTTTAACATCTTCTCTAGAAGTTTGTACGAATGGGAATATATTTATGTCCCATCCTTAAACCAAAAGTTCCGCCTCGCAACATTAGGATTTCACATTTATATGGTGTGGTGGACATCACTTCATCATCTTTCATCTATTATCGAGAACAAAAAGAACACCCTAACAGGTCAGTCTGAACATTAAAGAATTATTTATGTTTTTATTTATAGATGCAATTTAAAATTACAATTGTACACTACAGTTTATGAACTATAAATTCCATCTCAATTAAAAACAATTCAGACAAAAATATTTCGGGTAAATTTTATTAACATAAGGGTAAAGCATCATTAACAGGAGAAATAGGAAAACAACGTAAAATTAATCTTAAAACTGACTTTTAAGTTTTCGTTTCGCTTTCTTACGAGGCATGGTATAATCCATCTGTTTCATATACTCCTTCACAGACTTAAGAGAAATTGGATTAAGGTAGGAATCAATAAATTTTCTTTTCCACCATTTTCCATTTTTGGCGTCTTTGCTGCCTATCTTCGTGTATGTATACTTGTAGTGTTGCAGGCGTATATATCTAAAATGAAAAGAAAACAGCTTTTACAATTAAATGTAGGCAAATTTTGATATGGTATCAGGAGTGGAGAAAGCCAACCCAGCATTCTTACTTACATATTCATTGAGATTCATACACAAGATCAACAAACTCTAGACAGATACTCTACTCAACTGATACAAGGGGGAAAATGAGATCCTACATACAATAAATGCACAGGAACCTGCTTATTTGTTACAGCTATGTAAAATTACTCAAAACACCTCAGTTTAGGTCCAAATATAGCTGTAACAAATTCTCAGGTCCCTGTGGCTAATAGGTGTTCAGTGAAGTACTATGTTCCCCTGTTGATGACTTACTAAATGGAATTCATTAGTCTAGCCATCAGATTAATAGAAATTCAAAAGAAGAGATGACCAGACAAAATTAAATGGGGAGTCTTGGCAAGTTTAATCCAGTTTTCATGTTTTGGCACCGCTCTTTTGAATTTCCTACTGACCTGAGTTATCAGATCATGGTCATATGACCCAGGCCAATTCTGCTACTTTATGACTGATGTTGCTTTAAAATAAGTCTTGTTGAAGAAAAGATACTCCCTTTGAGGGATCGTGGCATTGGAAGGGGTGTAATATTACTGAGATGTTCCGATACTTACAGTGGGGGATTGAGGCTCTTGAAAGGGTGTAACAATACAGAAATGTTCTACGGGTAATACATACTGTGTGGGATTGAGGTCCTCGGATTAGTGTTACATTACTGAGCTGTTCCGATACTTACTGTAGGGGATTGACGCCCTGGAAGGGGTGTTACATAACTAAAATGTTCCAATACTTACTGTAGGGGACTGAAGTCCTGGAAGGGGTGTAACATAACTAAAATGTTCCAATATTCGCTGTGGGGGATTGAGGCCCTTGAAGGGCCAGGTGTTACTTTACTAAAATGTTCTAATATTCGCTGTAGGGGATTGACGCCCTGGAAGGGGTGTTACATAACTAAAATGTTCCAATACTTACTGTAGGGGACTGAAGTCCTGGAAGGGGTGTAACATAACTAAAATGTTCCAATATTCGCTGTGGGGGATTGAGGCCCTTGAAGGGCCGGGTGTTACTTTACTAAAATGTTCTGATATTCGCTGTGGGGGATTGAGGCCCTGGAAGAGGTGTTACATTACTAAAATGTTCCGATACTCCCTGTAGGGGATATCGATTGAGGCCCCGGTAGGGTGTTACATTACTAAAATGTTCCGATACTCCCTGTAGGGGATATCGATTGAGGCCCCGGTAGAGGTGTTACATTACTAAAATGTACCGATACTCACTTTTGGGGATTGAGACTCTGGAAGGCAGGTAAGTTAACGAGATGTTCGGATACTTACTGTTGGAGATAGAGAGGTAAATTTACTGAGATGTCCGAATACTCACTGTGGGGGATCACGGCCCTGGAAAGGGTTGTGTGCTATCAGAGATGAGGTTTCTTCATCGTTTACCATTAGCTTTACACAGAGGTGCACCAGCCAGGGGTTCTTTTCATAACTCTATAAGCAAAAAACAAATTTACAGTATTGTCAGTAGAATATTTCTGGCGTCGAGTCCCAACCAAGAGTTTGAAAATTTCGAAATAGCTTCAACTAATAGAAAAGAGTCCTGGGTCTGTCGTCATGAAACAAAACATGCATGCAAGACTTCTGTGCATGAACCCACATTCTTGTAAATCCCTGAAATTATTCGACACAGTCACAAAATTAAGTGTTTGACACTGCAAATGGTATTCAGCTTAAACTTCTTTCCAATTTTATTTTTCAAATTATTGTAAAATTTATAACTGATGGATCTCTGGAACAAGGAATTGGGCTCAAGCACTGAAGCCGAGATGATTGTACATCTATCAGAACAGTTACATGTAACACAGGGCCAGGCACTTTTTCATAAAACTGTTCTTCTACTCAAACTCAACTGATGTACTTAAAGTATTTTTCTTGTAACTCCTCGATTTCTGTGACGAGAGCAAAAATAAAGTTTTACATGAGAATGGTAACTGGTTACAAGTTTATGCTTTGTACCAACAATATATAACAAATATTTAAAGTTAATTTCTAACTTGAACTATGAATAGAGCTTGAGCAAGGAGTCAGAACGGCAGCACAAGAATAGTTTTACGAATCAGGCAAAATCTCATTCTTTTCCCGCCCTTTAAATTTTGACTCCTATACAAGTGTTACTATACAAGTGCTCCTATATTTATATCATGTGAATAAAAGATAAATTTGAACCAAGATTCTACATCTCCTTATTTTCAATGAATTTCTGATGATCACACAAACAAACCAGGTATTTGACAATTCTGTAACAAAAATCAAAACAAAGATGAAACAGGATTTGACTTTGCTGGAATGCTGCAAAACCAAAGCCTGGAGTAGAAAGTAAGGATTATTCTGAAACTGAATAATCTGGAAAGCTTGAATTAGTCAGTAAAAGCTAAAAAAATAATAATCAGGATTTGATTTAATTTATACCTGGAATGCCGCAAACCACATAAGCCAGTCGAGTCTGTAGTGGTAGGGTGAGATCAAACATGGCCGCCGTGTGACGTTGCCAGGCTTACAATGGAACTCGTATTCCTCCCACACAGCCTTCTGGTCGTAAGGGTTGTCGTACGTTCCCTGTAGTATAATCTCTGTCCTCTCCTTAGTCACGCTGACAGGGGAAAATATTAATATTATTATTATATTAATACTTCATCTATATAACAGTGTCTGATTGGATTATATTGGTCAGATGACGGGAAAATAAAACATGCTCACACACTTGAGTTGGACTAGTCAGATTTCAATTATTAAGAACTCTCTAGAAATATGTACAAGAGGTACCACACCCACATAGCTGTCAAACCTCCCTCATTAGGAGAGAGACTCCCTCATTTAGAGCAAAATTTACCACTCTCCCTCGAAACTCCCTCATTCAAGTCCAAACTCGCACAAACTCAAATCTACATCCTGTGGTCAAATGATCTCCTAGTTGCTGCAGGGTGTGTGTAATGGTCGTTACACGTGTCTGAATCAAATGAATGCTTTTTGGAGTTATTTTAATACATAAAAAGGGAAAGATAAATTGAGCAAAGCGGTTTTAGTCATATTTCACGCACTTTCTCCCTCATTGTAAATGTGGAATGGGGGAGATCTCCCTCATTGTAAATGTGGAATGGGGGAGATCTCCCTCATTGTAAATGTGGAATGGGGGAGATCTCCCTCATTGTAAATGTGGAATGGGGGAGATCTCCCTCATTGTAAATGTGGAATGGGGGAGATCTCCCTCATTGTAAATGTGGAATGGGGGAGATCTCCCTCATTGGAGATTTCAGGGGTTGACATTCACCCGAGTGACTCGTGTAACACATAGTGATTTTATTTGTTGACATTATGAATATATTCATGTGCTGTATTCAAATCTGATAAGTAGGGATAAATAATACTTTAGTATCACCCTGTGATACAATTCATGATACAAGTTCTATCAAAGATGTAGAAATGTTGACCTTTCATTTGTGATTTAGGATCCCTGTACCGTTTCCAAAAACTGTACCTCAGTACTAGAAACTGATTTTTTTGTGGCATAATTTTGGCTTTGATAAATCAAAGATGAAATCTACAAAACATAACCAACAACTGTGTTATGAGTGTTATAATACCATCACTCTAACCGATTGAGCTACCTGGTCATCAGAAATATCCTAGAACAACTGTGGGAAACGTATATCTGAATTGAAGTTAAGGGGAGGAAACAGTTTACAGGAAAAAACACAGTGCAGTGGGACAGGGATTCTTAAATAACAAAGAATTTTAAATAAAGTTTTCATTTGAAACTATTATCATTTGTCTGTAATTTGAAAATTATTTTTTCTATGTTACTGTACAAGGTAATTTACCTGCCAAATGCTCCATAAGTGTTCACAATTCGAAGAGGTTCAAATGAGGTGTTCATGGCCTGCCTAGGAGATACAAGGTTCTGGACTACCGGAATGCTTAGGTATGCGATGAGGGCTCCAACACTCAGGTTGAATAATTTACGAATATAATTACCTGCAATAGAAGTACATGCTTGTTAAAACATCAGCGAAAAGATGGTAAAATGCATTAACCCTTTCACCCCTATGCAACTTTAGTAGACTCTCCCATGCACTGATATGGACAACTCCATTAGTGTCTACAGTTATGAAAGGGTTAAACATAGAGTAAATATGGACAAAATTTGAAACACTTTTGTGACAGTGTTGTATACTTCCTTACTGATAATATCAATAGACAGATCACTATCCGTGCGGTACAGTGAAATCCTACCAAAATGTCATACATACAGCTTTTATCAGTTCCAGTAACAGGGTTTTTCATGAAGAAATAAAAACTAGCCGTTTGAATTGATATGTCTTGCATGTGCCCCACTTTGACCATCAATGCACATATCAGAGAAACTAATTTAAATGCAAACACTTAATGTTGATATGGAGATGCTGACAAAGTCAATGGACCATGAAAGGTAGGCTGCATCCAGCATTTGATGCTTGGTTTGAGATGTATTACCTAAGATGCATCTATGGTCCAAGTTTGGTTGGTGTAGCACTTATACTGTACTTTCAGTGAAACTAAGTTAAACTCAAAAACTCAATGCCGACCCCCATCGTTGCCGCCACCGTCCAACCCCGCTGCTGTCGCCAAAAAAGCAACACCATAGTCTCGCTACCGCAACTTTGTCGGGGCGAGACAAAAATTGGGTAAAATATTTGATGTTATTTTTATTTCTGAAAGATTTTCAAATCACAACATTTAAACATACAAAATACATCAAGGCAATTTGACCTACCAGGTTTCAGTGTATAGCGTCCTTCTTTGGTCAGCTGTTGTATATTCTTGACCTTCCACTTTACAGAATCTCTACGGTCAGAAAACATCCAGGCCACACTGGTGTCATCAAAACAGGCTAGACTTGGGACAATGGTCAGCCAGTTAAGGAAACTTAAATTTCCACTCGTTATAAGGATGACCTGAAACCATGAATTTCACTTTCATATATTTTGAACATCTAAATAAATAAAATGGAAGAGAAGCAACTGTAAGGCACATCTGTCTGTCCAAATGATTTAACATGTTTTTGAATTTTTAAAAGAGAATCGGTAAATAAAACATCTTCCCTATTTTCATGACTTTCTTCGTTTCACTCCGGGGGAAAAATTGTCCCAGGAAAATACTAGTAAATATTATACCAAGTACCTGGTACTCTAAAAAAAAAACACTGTTCATACCAAACTTTCTTAGATGACTCTAGTAAAATTAGTCAGTAAATCTAAATAAGTGACATGCTGAATGAAGTTTGGCAGTTTTAACTAATGCATACCGGGTACTTGCCACCTTTTGATATTTCTATTGGGAGATTCTGCGAGCTCAAATTCAAAAACATAAAATAAATGTGTGTATCTACCCCCTAGAGACAAAATAACCTTTTAAAATAACATACGCTCTTTCAGATGAAATCCTTAGACCTTCTAATATTTGAATAGTTTAGCAATTTCCCTGGATGAAGATGTTAAATACAATAGTCCAAAATCGTGAAGCTCCCTCCTAAATAGGGAGAGCTGGCAAGTATGCCAATACACGCAAAGTTTACCTAGGACCATGATAACCTTACGTTGAATTCTGCTTCACTGAGATCGCATAAACTGGCTACATTTGAAGGACCTCATCTTCAACTTCGTACCATATTATCGTAAGAATCACACTAAAAATGACCCGGTGCAACATAAAACTGGAATCGTTTCTTTGCTAATTGTCGACCAGTGTGACCATATTGAATTTTGAAGAAAAACAACATCTGGTCTGGTCTGGGGTGTATTTATAGAAATTTGCAACCCCAAGTCTTCAATATTTGATCATGTCTTCTAAGGTCATGAGGTCACACATAAAACAATGAGTTTTACATCTTCATATTTGTTGTTTTTCAAAAAGGTGATTGCTTGATAAAATATACATATGCCAACTTTTTTTTCTTTTTTCTTTTTTTACCTGAAACAGAACTTGAATGGCTCCTCCAATAATGACCATCCTTCTCGTCAGCAATAAAAACAAAGGTACAATGAGTTCTACAAAATGATTGGACATCGTCTCAAAATGATGAAAGGCCTCTGGTGATTGGTGCAGATAATAGCTAAGGGGATTGGGTACTGGCTGGGTCTGAAAAAAGAAATTATTAGCTTATATTTAGTAGAATAATGTCGAAACATTTTCTTGTTCAATTTTTTTGATTCAGAGACTTGTTTTTTTATATAAACAAACAAGAGGCCAAATGGGCCTGAATCGCAAATCTGGAATTAATCTCACACTTGCAATCTTAAAAGTGGGCTAAAATACAGCTACAGACAATACATTAGTGTTTGATTCAAAAGAATATATCAAAATATGTAAACATATGACATATGTGACCTTGAAAGTCGAATAAAAGGACATTATGTTGAATAGACTTTATAGCCTTTCATCCCAGCAGGATTCTAGCCAAATATCATTACCCTGGACCTTTAGGTTTCAGAAATTATTCAGAAATTGTTTAAAGATTTCAACATATTTGACCCCTGTGACAGTGAAAATAGGTGAAGGTCATTCGTAATTATGACCAATATTTAAATTACCTGGTAGTGATAATTCATGCAGGTAAGATCTCTCCAGCACTGGTCACCACGAAGTTTTATCAAACCCTGCAAACAAAAAGAGATTAAAATCAATACAAGACTACAGAGTTATTTCCCTTAATCAAAACATGAACTTTTCCTGTGTTGTGCTTCAGTTAATGTCTAGTCATTCATACCTTTTAGCCTATTAATGATGATGATTTTTCCACAATCATATTTAATTGGCATAATTAGCTTATAACCTTTACTTAAATTTTTTTTTAATCTTTACTGAAGTAAGGGATATATTGAATTCGTTGGTCACCCCTAAAATCAGGCAATGGGATATACTGTATAATGGGTTATTTACAATACACAGGCTTAAATTTTCACGATTTTGACCCAAATTAGAAAATTGAATTTACACAGATTATTATTTCGCTATCTAGACATGTAAAGGAACTGAATTTTTGTGGTGTCTTAGCACAGAGATGGGACATTCGGCATACCAAGTGTCAAATAGTCAAATCCTGAGAATTCATGACAGCATATGTAGCAATAACAAGCTAGTTTATTTTGTTAAATAAATCATCAGCAAAACTATTAGATATGTGATATAACCTATTTTCAACCTTCATTACTCTTTATGTATATCGTCACAACCACACGCATGCTATTTCATGGCGACATTACGGTTACCGAGTTTATTATCCCTGATCATATTTTTCGTGATCAGGTTATTGAC